>NW_017840294.1:0-1041 GCF_001891065.2 Hippocampus comes
GGTTTTAAACAGCACAGCAAGATCAACGACACCGAGTTTAGTGCACTTCCTTCCTCCATCGAGCTGATTAATACAATTTTATTGTTGTAAACACAATCCCCTCCTATTACATCAGCACCACAAACATTCTTGTTGATTTGTCACGCTGAATGCAAAATTCCCGTTGGCCACTGAGCGATCATGTGGGGAGGGAAGCCGCGGCCCCGGGTGGGAATCCCGTCTGAAACCGCAACTGGTGATAATTACGCTACGCGGTGGTTTACCTCTTAAAATGCTTCACCGACACGTATTAGTGTAGGCAGCTAAGGAGCGTTTAAGTATTTATGTGCACGGCAGCTAAGATAACATTTTGAGCCTGATGCGCTTTGTTTATGTTATCTACTTTGGGGGAAGGGTCTTGTGTTTTTAACCTCATCCTCTTTGAAAGAGGAAGGAGGGGTCACAGTTGTGGTGTGCAAGCAGGAAGATTGCACACCCGCACACTCACAATATTAATTTCAATGTCACTCCTGTCCTATCGATAAATAATATGACGCACTTTGGTGTTTAATGAGCAGTCAACAATACGAGCAGACCAGCTCAGGCCACATTCAATGAAAACTAAAAGATGAAACCAAACAATTTAAATAGATCACGCTCAGACTCCTAAAGATACAAACCTCACAAGCAACACTAAAAATCATCCCCTAAAGACCCACGAGGCACATTTACTCATGTGATGCCATTTGCTACGTGTGTCCAGATCCAACCGTATGACAAGATCGCGGCGCGAGGCCTTCCAGATGGCGTTGCCGACAGCCTGAACAAGCTGGTGGTGGTGAAGCTGAACGGAGGTCTCGGCACCAGCATGGGCTGCAAGGGCCCCAAGAGCCTGATCAGCGTGCGCAACGAGAACACCTTCTTGGACCTCACCGTGCAGCAGATAGAGGTAAGAGCAAAACACGGCCAACACTGTCCTGCTGACATTTTCGGCTTGAATCGCATTTCAAGGCAGACAAAAGAAACTCTCCAGAAGTGTAACCATGACTTCAGATGGGCTTG
>NW_017840295.1:0-1041 GCF_001891065.2 Hippocampus comes
TTTTTTTTTTTTTTTCAGAAGACCATAGCTCGTGTCGAGCATTGCTCACTGCTAGTGCCCAGGATGCAGCTTTACCAGTCAAGAGGCTCGTGATAAATGCAACCTTAGAACTACTGTTTGAATAAGTTGAAGGTTACTGATCAAAAATGAATGAGGCCTGGTGAATGAACTGCTTGCACATTCCGAGCTCACCACTATAATGTGACAAATGGGGCAAATTTGGCAACTTGGGAAAGTTCAAATTACAGCAAAGAATAACTTTATAAACATTGTTTTTCGGTCTGTAACAGAAATTATTTTAAATCCATCAATTTCAAAATCCTTGTTTAAACATTTTTGATCAACTTTTTGACCAACTTATTGCAACATTTGAACAATTGCACCATTCTGAAAACTATAATTAAATCAATAAATAAGAATAAATTCAAATTTAGTTCAGCAGCATTAACACAGGGGCAGAATATATAAAACACTTTAATCTACAAAACAAAAATGAATAAAACAATTCGTGCTCATTTTTTTTTTCCAAATCAAAATTAATGGGTACGATGAGCACGCTTTGCAATGCATAACTTTCTCAGAGGCTTATCAGCGTGATTGAGGTGTAATGTTTTTAAGTGCTGCCTTGATTTACTTGGGTTCATGCTGTCTGCGGCAAGCATTTTTAGACACAGTCAACACACCGGTCTTTCCTCGTCTGCCAGAGCTAACCCCACCCGGCATCACATCGCACCCCTCCATTTGAGAAGGACTGATCTAATGTAAGGGGACAGTAAAAGCAGCTCTATTGACACAACCGCTGTGATCTGAGACACCAAGATCATAAACATGTTGATGGGGGCGAAGTTAGAAATGACCAGATACAAAGAAATAGTTTAATATTGACAACTTGAAAACAGAAGGCCATGGGTAACTTTGGCAAAAAGCACCTTAGTGGCCAATAACCCATTATATCTTTATGCAAAAAGTATCAGTGCGCAGTCACACAGTGATGAATGACAAATTGTTGCTCTTTCAAAATTTTGAGTATACATGTGCACT
>NW_017840296.1:0-1041 GCF_001891065.2 Hippocampus comes
TCCCTCCACCTCTCCGACGGGTCGGGTGGGGTTACCTTGTATTCCTGGACCACCCCGTTGCGCTCCTCCTCCGGCGGCGGTTGCCAGGAGACCACAACTGCGGTCCCGTTGTCGCTGCTCTCCGTCACAGTCACCTCGCGGGGAGGCGCGCTGGGCACTGTTGGGAGGTTGTGGGTGTAGACAAAGGAGGAAAAACAAAAACCAAAAATGATGAGACACACCTTTTGCGCGACATAGAGAGTTGGAGGTGGTCTCGCCTAGTTCCAGACAACAAAGGAATAACAGCAAATGGGATGCTGTTTCACACTCCTGCTATTGTGGCTGGCAGTTTGAAAGAAAAATCATACCGACAACAAATATTTTCAAAAGAATGACCTTTTTTTTCCTTTCCCCCTGCTGGGCGTATTTTTGTTTTAGTGCGACAAAACAAAATAAGGAATTCCTCTAATTTGGTTTTAGCCGTCGAGATGAAAGACTGAAATAAATAAAATACAGAAAGTGATCCACTCATTTCCTCTCCCCCTATATTTCATGTCGGACGCACTCACTCACCTCATTTCACACCAATTTAACAAAACAAACCAAAAGCGCGGCTGCGTTTCATTCTCAATTTACCGAGCAGGATGGTTCATTAATTTGAGAGTAAATTAGAGGACATTTAAAGCTCCGATTAAAATAATGACAAATGCATGCTAAAAAGAAGAGTGCGATGTGCTACGAAAGCTGTCATTTTCATCAAAGGCAGCATTCAATTAAACACCAAAACACAGGAAAATACGTCAACACTTTCCAGTCAGCGGTGTGGCGGCCTGGCGGGCATATTGTTTTTCCTTCTGCGGCATGAATAACAATTTCGCGTCATGGTAACATTTGAAAAGACACAGGAAAAAATAACAAAATAAACACACGTGCTACCGTTAAGTTTGCCTCCCGGGGGCTTTTGTTATGCAACTCACCCACTCACGCACATTTTATGCATCCTCAAACTTTACAATGACGTTGCAATTTTATCCAAGAGGAGACTAAGGGCAGCAGCAAACC
>NW_017840297.1:0-1041 GCF_001891065.2 Hippocampus comes
TATTCCGTTGTGTGTCCTCCAGGTCCGAATGCGGTTCGAACTCAAATCCCCGGTCAAAACCATCGAAGATTTCATCAAACGCTTCACGCCGAGCCGCCTGACCTCAGGCTCCAACAGCAGCAGCTCGTCGAGCCTCGCCACCAACCGCTCCTCCACCAAGGGCTGCTCCAGCACGCTGTCCTCTCCTTCGGCAGAGAGCACCCTAACCAAGCTCGAGGAGGAGGTGACAGCGGTGGCCGTGGCAGCGCACGCCTTCAACCCCATGCCCCCCACCTATGACGGCAAAATCCGAAACCCCGAGGGCGCCGATCTGCGCTACGAGGCCGAGTCGCCGGATGAAGCGGCGCTGGTTTACGCCGCCAGGGCCTACAAGTGCTCCCTCGTCGGGCGTCTCCCGGACCAAATGACGGTGGATTTGCCCCACTTGGGGAAGCTGAACTTTGAGCTGCTGCACACTTTGGGCTTTGACTCCACCAGGAAGCGCATGTCAGTGGTGGTGAAGCATCCGCTCACCGAACAGATCACCGTCTACACGAAAGGAGCCGACTCTGTCATTATGGACCTCATTAAATCCCCCAATACAGGTAGGACTTGAGCAGATTTTTGTCCTTTATACGCTGCCGGTTGACTATTAGAAAGAGTTACTTTAACACACTCCTGCAGTGATGTGTTTATGGGGCACAACAGAGGAGTGTTGCTCACTGATGTGTCGTGTTAGGAACACCAGCAGTTGTAGAAGGTGACTGTCCAGTTTTGTCTTGCATAGCACTGTGTGCCTTAAGCAGGGTTTTTGTTGTTGTAGCACTCCAGCCTCCTCACCCGCCCTTTGCGCCGCACCTCAAACCTTTCCACTAAAGTTATGTAAGACGAAAGAGAGGGAAAAAATGCAGGAGAGGAAAAAAAGGGGCAAATATGAAAAGGGGGGGAATGGGGGAATATGAAATGGATAAATATGAATTTCCTCACCCAAAATGGGTTGATAGATAGAATTAAACAAAATGGCAAGTAAAACCGGGGGGAATATGTTTAAGAAAAAAAAAA
>NW_017840298.1:0-1041 GCF_001891065.2 Hippocampus comes
ATCTACTGCTGAAGGGAAGGGCAAGTACCGATACCGGGTGTCGGTATCGGGCCGATACTGGCCTTATTGGAAGGTTTTGGGTCATCTTGGATGTTCATGATACCTGCAACCAATACTTATGGCAAACGTAAGGTACAATTAAAAATATTCCACAGCCATTCATTTCTTTTGTTGTCGTCTGACAACATTTGCTTATATACCCGTACAACCCTCTCATTAAAATTCCAAATTCTGTGGTCAGCAACAACGATTCCAAGCTCTAACGACGGATGAAATAGAGCGCAGTTTAGCATACGCCGCCGTGCGCGTCCTCCCCGGGGTGACGCGTTACCTGTGCTGTGGCAGCTGTCGCCGTCGGGGTCGAGCCTCCATCCGGGATAACAGGAGCACTTGACTGTGGTCTTGTACTGCTCGCACACTTGGCTGCACTTCAGGTGGCGGCTGCAGTAGTCCACCACCTCGCATGTCTTGTTGCCCGAGTCCAGGTGAAGTCCCGGCGGACAGGAACACACTACCCCTTTGCCCGGCGCCACCGTGCACATGTGGCTGCAGCCCCCTCGGGCCACCAGGCACATGTCTGGGATAAACAAAATGACAACAAGTCACAATCGGAAAGCTGGCAGAGGAAATAGTTGGCGGAGATATGTTCCAGTAAGCCTGTTTGATTAAAAATGCATCGTGTAATGCTTCAGTGCAGAGGGAAATTGTCAGTTACCACGGTAAGTGCGTGTATATATCATAGTTGTCGAGTTTCAATTATAGTTAGTTTTTATTTAGTTTTGACATTTAATTCAGTTCGTTTTAATTTGATTTTAAAAATGCCTCATTTTAGTTTAGTTTTTATTAGTTTTAGTATTAGTTTTAGTTTTCTTTTTCTTCTTTTTTTCTTCTTCTGGGCCAAGGACGTAAAGCAATAATGAAAGTGAATTAAAATTTAAAATGAAATTTCATAGCTCATACATGACATTACCGGTAATTGACTTTGACTAGGGCAAAATGAAAGACATTTTTGCTAAAATTAGTCAGTTCATTTTTTTTTTT
>NW_017840299.1:0-1041 GCF_001891065.2 Hippocampus comes
GGGGGGGGGGTCAATTACCCATGGTTTTGACTTTTGGTTGTTGACTTTATAGGTTGTATTGCAGCGCATGCCTGTTTCCATGACTAAGGTGCGACTGTGTCTTTGTGCTTCGTCTGTCAGGACATAAACACAGTTCCAGCATCCTGAAATTACCTCCCAAGAAGCTTCGGCCTGCCCATCTTTCCCTGTCCTGCAGCGCTGAACCATCCACGCCGAGTCCGGCTGATGACAACCAGGTGGTCCCCTCATTCCAACATCTCTCGCTGTACGAGTGCAGCAGTCCGCCGGAGACTCCGGACAGGTGCTCCAAGCCTCTGCCGCCCATCCCGCTGCGTAGTGACATCTCATCCGAGCAGGCCATGGACAATGAGGTGGAGTTGTTCACCAGCACGGACGAGAGCTGCTGCCTGGTGTCGGATCAGTGTTCCAAACCCTCTCCTTTTCGGACCGGACTTCCCAGTCGGAGAAGTTTAAGGGACTGCGGACAGATTAACCACGCTTACTATGACGGGCCTTTAAGTCCGAGGCAACCCCAACCTCAGCAGTTTCCCGTGCTTCCCCCGCAGCAGAAGGAAATGCAGCAGCAGGAACTACCAGCGGTCTGCCAACGGCAGCGGGACAAAGCTCAAAGGAAACTACATCGTTCTCACTCCGGACCAGCCGGATCTTTAAACAAGCCTTGCCAACTGCGCTTCAAATACACCGCCTTCAACACAGATCACAAAATGGAGGTTCCTCCGCCGATTCCGCCGCGACCAACCAAGACGGCAGATCCCACACACTCTCAGAGAGGTAGTCATTCAATGTTATTGTGATTATTATGATTGTGTTTGCAGGTTCGTTTTTCATATTTTGGTTACTTTATTTGATAATGCGCCTTGTAAGAAACATCTCGAGGAATTAAAAAGACAACCGCAGTTGAGAAGATGTTCGTCTTGCTATGCATTATGGAGCACAGGTCACAGTTCTCATTGCGTCCCGTTCGTACGTTAGTGACATTGCTTGACTCTCAATATATATATATATATATATATATATATA
>NW_017840300.1:0-1042 GCF_001891065.2 Hippocampus comes
AAAAAAAAAAAAAAGCAAGCGATTAAATTGTACTTTTTCCACTTCAGAAATCACCGAGCAGCCGTTTGGGCGCCTTTGAAAGGCAATGCGGCCGCGTAAAAAGCGTCCCGTTGCAACTGACCCGGAGGCGAACCTTCTCCCAACGTCCTCTTCTTGGCGGGACCCGTTGACGTTTTCCTCCTTCCGTCCGTCTTTAGAGGGGAGCCGCCTTGTTTGGGTCTCGGCTTCTTCTTGACGGGTACCGCCGGTTCCTATCGAGCGAAACGTCGACATTTATCAAATCCACGTGGATCGCAGAAGTGGAAGCCGGGAGGAAAAAGCGGTTCTCAAAGTGCGCAGTTCGGTTGGAAGTGCAACATTAGTTTGTTTGACTTGTCCGAAGTAAAACCTCTGCCTCGTTTTAGGTGAACGCTTGGCCCTACGACGCGACTGTGTTTTGAAATGATGGGTACTCGGCGTGCGCAGTTGGAGAAACCGCCGATGTCGTTGTCCGGCCGAACCTGCAGCGGAGCGGCGGCGTCTTTCTTCTTCCTCTGCGGGCCGGTCTTCAGATGGCCTCCGTTCAGCCGCGGCCCGTCTTTGGCCGCGGCCACGCCCATCGAGAGCCGGGCCTCCGCCTCCGCGCTGGACTCCGGCTTGAGCTTGTCCAGGATGCAGGGGTTGAGGTGGGGCCCGTTATCGTCGTACATGAAGATGAAGTTGGCCAGGCGGTCATCCAGCGACATGGCCAGCGCCTCGGTGGCCTGGATGACGCCCATCTTCCACTGCGGTCGCATTTTACGGGGCACGGAAGGAAGCGTCTGGAGGGAACACGAGACGAC
This sequence comes from Hippocampus comes, assembly GCF_001891065.2. Lineage (NCBI taxonomy): Eukaryota > Metazoa > Chordata > Actinopteri > Syngnathiformes > Syngnathidae > Hippocampus > Hippocampus comes. The sequence continues at coordinate 822 of NW_017840300.1, forward strand.
CAAAAAAGAATGACGGAGGTGCGTGCACGTCAAACTGGATTTCGAAGCGACCCATCTTACAAGCCTTTAAGTTTTAAGTTGGCAAGCGAGCTTCAGATTCAGCACCGCTCGCATAAAGTGGAATAAATAAATAAATACACGAGCGCGGCAGGCGCAGATGGTTTTGGTGCAGATCCATCACATTTTGTGTTCCACCAAAATAAGACATTTGGAATCATCTG
>NW_017840301.1:0-1042 GCF_001891065.2 Hippocampus comes
AAAAAAAAAAAAAGTCGCACTTTTTAAGATGGCCTCTTGTGGTCTTTTTAGAGCTGAGCATCGGCCAGAAGCTGAACGAGGGCAAGACCAAGCAGATCTTCGAGATCGTGGATCAACCCGGATTGGTTCTGGTGCAGTCCAAAGACCAGATTACTGCCGGGAATGCAGTGAGGAAGGACCAGATGGAGGGCAAAGCGGCCATCGCCAATAAAACCACGAGCTGCGTGTTTGAACTGTTGCAGCAATCCGGTGAAAAAGCCACAAAAACGACATTCATACACACTGTCTGCTAGATTGACAACTGCAGGAAAAAAATTGCGTCTAAATGAGTAGTTCCAGCCAGTGCTCAAACGCCAGTGCAGTAAATCAAGAGATTTAATGGCAATAACTATTCTAAACTCAACTTTACTTCATTTAATGACAACAACCAAAGAAAACGTACTTTTTATCTCTATAAATTTATAGGTATATAAAAAGGATGATGCATGTTTTTTCAGTGATAATGTTTTGTTTTCTTGAAAAAAAACCAACTTTTTTTTGTGCACACTTTGGCTTAACTTCAACTTCTTTAAATGAATATAGTCCAATGAGTTGTAGTATCGTTTTCCAGTGCTATTTTGATTCAATATTTATAATTTCAACATTCAAAACGTACCTTATTTTTTGTGTATTACATCATGTTGGCGTTAAAATTATATTAACACAATAATTTTTACTCCCCATAGACCGTTTTTGGAAGTGACATTCTTTTGCCAGCTTTAGACAACCTAACTTGATACCATGTAAAGGATTATGATGAGTTATGTTAACTTTTTGCTGTTGAAAGTCCACACTCACGTTGTCATGTGCTGTTGCATTAGCCCGATTCTTGGGTCACTCGGCACGCCGCTTAAATTAATTGTCTAACTGTAACCCATCTGCAACTCATGAGACCATCAAATCTTGCACATGAGCACCTTGTGACTTGTAACGAAGCAGAACGTAAACGATGTTATCCACCCCCACTTGCCTCTCATTTAAGCATTTGACACTCCTTTTAATT
>NW_017840302.1:0-1042 GCF_001891065.2 Hippocampus comes
AAAAAAAAAAAAGAAATTACTGTACGTTCAAATAAATAACATTGCATTTACAATAAATTGCATCACAAAATAATAATGTTACAACGATGAATGAAAACACAAAAAATAAAAATAAAAATCTGTCTTTCAGGTTTGTCAGAAAACTGCGGCATCAGGTCATCTCCCCTCCCCACCGAGCAGAAAGTGTTCCTCCTCACCACGTCTCGGCCTCCCTTCTGCGGTGAGAATGCATCAACTTCATGCACAAAAAGTACCTCGGCGAATGTTGACCGCAGCTTGTGAATGCACACTTGAGGGCTCCCACCGTTCCTGATGAGCGTCCTCACGTGGATACAAAAAGTAAAGCCAACGTGCGAACCGTCTCCTAATTGCGGCTCAATCATCAAAGACAAAGCCAGAGGGGAAACGTCATGAGTCAGCAGAAGCGAGCTAATGAGCTCCTTTGCCGCGTGCGAGTGACCCCCGCACAACGCAAAGGCGAAAATCAGTCGGCTGCTGGCGTGCGCTAACAACAAGAACAAATCAAAGTCAGACCAAGTGAAGCACCCTACCGTTCAAGTTGAAATCATACCACTTTTCAAACACCTCGCTTGTTGGCCCCCTTCCCAACATACCACTTACTGACCCCCTTTTGACCCAGCCCACTTTTTAGTGTGGATGTTGTGAAAGGGCACCAATCGAACAGATCACAATATTTCCAATTTTTGGCACTTTGGCCTTTCGTTGGGGGTCCAAGGCTAGTGGTACTCTAAAGTCCCCCTTTTCTACCAAGCAGTACAGTAAGGTCGAGTGCGCTGGTTTGCGTTTTGTGCAAGGTACCAAAATAGCTCATGCCTAACGTAACAACGTCTGGCACAATCCGCTGTGGCTGATGTCGATGTCGTGTCTCACGCGCGTGCTGCAGCTCATCACATCCTGCTTGTGTTGGAAGTGTCCGCTCTAACTAAAAGCGCAGAAGTGGAAGTGACGCTGACTACCGGAGACCTGGAAACACGACAACGACTTCGGCTGTGAGTACCATGACTTTTTTTTTTTTTTTTTT
>NW_017840303.1:0-990 GCF_001891065.2 Hippocampus comes
TAAGTAAGGCAAAGTTGTATTCTCTTTGTTTTATGTTTAGTTTGACAGTCAACCAGAAGTGGCAATAAGCAGCTATAAAGAATTGCTCAGTATCTGTCAAGGGGCACCAGTATTGTAAAATGAATTCCTCTCCCACAAAGGCAGTCAAAATGGAGCATTGGATCTTTTTAAAGTCAACGTTGCTTGTGATTGAAAAATCATATTTTTCCACCCCAATATTGTGGAGTACACTAATACCCATCCAAGTGTGTTTCATGCAAAAATGAATTGCTTTTAATCATTTTCATGAGGGGGATGGTGGTGGTGAACTTTGAAGACCGTTTTAGTGTTTTGAGGATGTGTCCAAAGAAAGCACACAGGCGCATACATCATGCATACAATTATTTCTATTTTGATGACGCGTGTAGCTGATTTATGGCGCACTGCTCCATTCACATGGTTAATAGGTTTAAGCGATTCCTTTGTTGTCTTATTTCCACAATTAATAAATGGAAAGAAAACATTAGGCTCAGTGGAGCCGCCGCTATTCTGTCGGCCGCTGTAATAGGCTAGCCATTTTCACAAACGCACGATAATCCCAAACCGGATAAAGACTAGAGGCAGAATTAGTTAACCTAGATTGCCTTTGTTCTCCGAGAAAGTTCTCTGAGCTACTAAGACGAGAGTTGGTTTAGTTTTACCCCTCTTTCATATTTGGGGATTGATATTCATCACGTTGCTTTCTTTCTTATCTGATATGATTGGTTGAAAAAAGAAACTATTAGGAGAGGATCATCCCATGCTAACAAAATTGTCGTCTAGTCGTCGTAGTCATCTAGCAAAATAATATCTCTTCTCATTTGATACTTTGTGTCATCTTCTCATAAAGCTCTGCAAGTTATTAGCACATAACAAACCATAAAATAGAGATCCAACAGTTAACAGCAGCAATTAAATATATTTGCTCCTAGGCTCTCCTAACAACACACACACACACACACACACACACAC
>NW_017840304.1:0-1042 GCF_001891065.2 Hippocampus comes
ACACAAAAAGACGATCCCCTTGTATGTTACTTAACATTAACTTGTGCTACTAAGTATGCATGTCAACATTGCATAACATTATAGCTATGACTGTTGAAGCTGGAGTGAATTAAAATCTTAAAATGGCTTTTTCAGAAATTTTGATGATTAGCTGCCAGAAGTGCCAAGTGTAGCTTGCAGAACTGCGAGCATTTGCATTCATGCGAGTCAACTTTCCCTTGTTTTAGTTTTTATTAACTTGAGCTACTAACTAGTTTACGGCTATCAAATGTTTGAGGGGATTTAAGTTATGAAGTGACTTTGTGACATTCTGATGACTAGCTGCTGAAAAGGCAATGCTAAGTGTTGCCTTCAGAGTTAGTATCATTAGTATTAGACTCTAAAAATAGACTCTAACCCTTACTTGTAATAACTAATTACTTGTCTTTACATTGATGATGGTAGGTTTGGTGGGGTTTTTCAAAGATTTGATGGTAAGCTGCTGAAAAGGCATTAATGAAGTAAATACCTGGTTTCAAAAACATAATGACACTCAATATTCCACTCGGTGCAGTATTGAACAGTCTAAGTGCTGACTTTTATGTTTTGTGTCCATCTAATTAATCTTCCATTAGGACCATAATATGTGGAACTGAGAAACGCATTGATTGTTCAACCCGTCTAACTTTTATTCAAAACACACCCAGATGCACTGTGTGTTACTAAGAGCAGTCAAAAGTAATACAGAAATGCAAAAAGGATGTTCCAACATTGCACTAAATCCACGTCTTCGCTTCCACACAGCAGTATTAATCACAATTAGCCTATTCTCTTGTTGAATCACATTTGCCCGATTAATTGATTGATTCTAGCAGAACTGATTATCCTTGTTAGTCTGCATTGATTGCGTTGTGCATCACACCATCCTGAGTGTTTTTTTTTCCCCCTGTCTTGTGCCTGAGCCACACTTTCTGAGATTGGTTGAATGTGAGACAACGTGGAAGTGTCAATGCATTCTAGCCTCTCAGGGTGAGAATGTGATCTCCCTCTGCCGCCCCCCCCC
>NW_017840305.1:0-1043 GCF_001891065.2 Hippocampus comes
TCGGATGAAACAAAAACATCTCCCTTTTGCTATGGCTTGTAGAGGAGGACAATGAAAATCGAGCGAGCGATGGAAGCGCGGGGCGGTTTGCACGCTACCAGTTCACCACGGCCTTTCTGCGCCTGATGACCGTGGGAGCCACGTAAGTGACTAAATTATCAACCTCCTCCACAAACCCCGTGACTTCAGTCTGTGATCTTCTCCGTCTTACCAGAGTGGAATTCACCGTCGGGAACCGACCTCTTAGCAACTTCCGAATGATCGAGCGGCACTATTTCCGAGATCGCCTACTGAAAAGCTTCGACTTTGACTTTGGCTTCTGCATCCCAAACAGCCGGAATACTTGTGAGCACATCTACGAGTTCCCTCAGCTGTCCGAGAGCTTGGGTAAGTGCGCTGCTGCCATGGACCATTGGCAATGTAGTGGCTCACATAAATAGAACGATGTTTCCATTGTTGTCATGTTTTACATGACACAAAAGTCACAGCATAGCACCAAACAATAATGTCACCCAAAGTACAGATGCGCTCACACAGTGTGAAACATGGGCCCGTTTAGTTGAACACAAAGCTATTTTTCTGGTGCATGAGTGCCAACAGGTAGATACACAGGTGCATTGTACCTTCTGCAATCGAGTGGACAAGTATCCTGATGTCGCTAGCATAGACCAATTAAGTGAAATTGGATAATTTCCCGCACCGCGGTTGGGAAAGACTTCACAAAGAACATTTGTCAAGCTAACATGAGATCAAGTCTCACTCAAAAGACCATTCGCAGTCTCCCTGGGATTGGCCGACAACTAATTCAGGGCATAGTCTGTCTTTTGCTTTGGGAACTTGAAACCCTGATCTGACTTGGGTTTCCACCGTGGGGTGTGTCGTTGTGATGGAGATCAGCGAGTCAGCTACGTAAATAAGGTGACATCATCGGAACATGACAGCGTTTGCGTAACCCACCAGTGAATCCAACAATGGATGAGAACTGCGACAAAGCAAACAACGGGCTACAATACAGGACATCCACCATTTTTCTTTGGGGGGGG
>NW_017840306.1:0-1044 GCF_001891065.2 Hippocampus comes
ATACCAATTTCATATTGCCAAATATCTCAAAAGAGGACATTGTAGAGCTGTCATTTTAATAGCGCGCTACATTGTCTGATTTTAGCGCCAGCGTGGTATATCGGCCCATGCCTGGCGGGCGCGCGGGCGGCGTCCTCACAGACGGCGGTGACGTTGAGGCCGCGCGTGAAATGAAGCTCTCGGCCGCCTCTCCGGTAGTGCACCTGGCACGTGTACAGCCCCTGGTAGTGGTCCACCATGTAGTGAACCTGAAGACCGGCGCCGAACTGCTCGCGGTCGCTCGTCCAGCGGTCAGACCGCGAGCACGCCTGACATACGCACGCACGCACAAAGACGCACACCCAAAATACAGACACACACACAAGCAGAGACACACGCATCAACAGAAAGACACTGCGAAAAGAAAGAGAGATGTTTGACCTGCGGCCGTTTCCCGTGATCGCCGGCCGAGGCGAAGCGACGGGTCCTCACGTGGTACCAGGTGACGGCGGGCGCGGCGTCGGCCATGTCGGCGGCCTCTCGCCAGTCGGGGCACTCTAGAATCTGGTCGCCCTGCAAGGCGATGACGACCTGACCGGGCGCCACGGCGAGCGGCCGCTCGCATTTCGAGTCCCCCGGCGCCACCTGCGGCCGGCGGACGACCATCACGCGCACCCACGTCTCTATGCCGGCCGACCGGTCCCTGGAGGAGGCGCCGAATGGCCGTTGCAACAGAGCGTAGGGGGATGACGTGTGTTGATGTGTTTGTGTGTTTTTATTGTCAGTGTGTGGGTGTGTGCATGCGTGCGTGCCAAATAGGTGGTGGCGCTTCTCACCGTGGCAGGCAGGCGTAGCAGCCCGAGTCGTCGGCCACCGCCGGCTGAAAGCACAACCTGTCGTACTCTTTGCTCAGACGCCCACTGCGGCAAAACAACACCAGCGCGTTAGCGCAACACAATCGCAGTCCCATTCCGCTGCGACAACGCAATCGCCAGACACATATCATCGACACAATTACATCTCAATACACCCCCGCCTCCCCCAAAAAATCCCAAGCAAACTAGG
>NW_017840307.1:0-1044 GCF_001891065.2 Hippocampus comes
GTTGTGCAGCATTGTCACTATCCAATCAGCTTTGGAAAAGGAGCCCAAACACTTTCCGCAGCAGCTCAGAAAAGCACAAATCTTTCCTCCACCTTGTTTGTTTTTCCATCACGGCTTATTCGGTGTTATTAGCCATTTGACCATTTTGTTCATCACATGACACTGAATATTGCAACCAATTGTAACTCGCAGACGATGCACTCGGCGAGGGCACCACTTGAGGGAATTTAGAAACCGACACGGTCAATCTCTGCCCTTCACTATCCTCTCCTCAGTGGTCACTGTTTTCCTACCTTTTTGACATCCATGTCGTCAAGGTGATTCTGAACAAACTGCACAGTGGCGTTAAAATCCGCTTGGTTAAACTCGTAGGGAATGTTCCATCCCAGGGGGCCATACTTTCTCCTTTCCTGCACAGTGCTATGAAGAAATGCAACGCCATACAGAAGTGGCTTCCACTGGGCCATGTTGCTGACATCCAAAAGGTCCTGGTTAATGCCTGGTGAGGGAAACATGGATACATGCATTAGCTCTTGGTGTAAAATTGGGCTTATGACACAAAGTATTCCAGCAGCAGAAAGCTTCTGTGTTACTACTGCGGATTTGGCCCGCAACTCAAAGGGGTTTACAAACTTCAATGCTATCCCACACAGTCCATGTGGATACAAGTGTAGATCATCATAAAATTGTCCAGGAAATAAAAGTGGTTTATTGAGTACTTCTGTGATCCAAAAGTCATAAAATAAGAACTGTTTTGTAGTCTGAAGGGAAAAATGTGGTTTAATATATTCTACATGTGTTTCAAATCTCATAAAGAATTGAAATCATCCACTGAAGCAAGGACTCAGGTGCCGAAGGTAAGTGCACGCCACAACTTTCAACTGTCCCTTGGGAACCTCATGTATCTCCTTCAGCTTGAGGCAGGCAGACACAGATGGTTTATACATAATAATATTTTTTTTCTCCCACTCCAAACAAAACAGCCACATGACTATTTAAAATTTCAAGAACCTTGCATACAGTTTAATGAATTTACCGGCACAT
>NW_017840308.1:0-1044 GCF_001891065.2 Hippocampus comes
TTTTTTAATTTTAGAAAAATCCACAAAAATAGCCACCACTCAGACATTGCTAGGCTGACACCCGGTTGGTCTCACCTGTCGCTGATAGCGAGTTCTTCCTTGGTATGCTTGTTTCTTTCAAAATAAAATAAAAATTGCAAGGTCCCACTTTTATGGTTATCGTAATATGACCACATGCTGTTTCCACTAAAATTCAAATATTGGATATGCTTGTACAGTAAGTTCCTTCCAAATACCCATGAAAAGGATCACTATCTCACCACCTAGTAAACTCGTTCCTATGAAAATGAAGCTTGTGTCTGGATTTAACCACACAAATATCCCTTGGGATATTTACTGCAGTGATTGTCTTGTTTCACTTGCCAACAAGTTAATGAGGCTTTGCGTAGTAGCTTCTCAGTCTTAAACAGTAAGAGTGATATAGCCCAAGGTGCAGGACTTTTTTTATTTGTTTTTTTTTAACAGTAGTTTGTCACGAGTCAAATTAAACGGGAGGCCGGAATACTTATCAAGTTTAGTTAGAAAAGATCACTTTCTGAAGCAGAAACCCATTGAGAATCTTTCATAGAGGATGACCAGTCAATGCAACAGTGCACGGAAATAAATCTTGTGACAAACAATGCAACGCTGTGGTCAAAACTGGAACCAACACAACCAAATATGGAAGGGCGTGTCTTATTTTGTGTAACAGTAAATGTGTTTCGTGTGCTTAAGTGTGCATACCCATGTATATTTGACTAAGGTAGGACAAAGTTAAATCTGTCAACACTAAGATCAGTGGATCCTTTGTTGAACTCAAACATTGTCTCATCCACTGTGAACACCAGCAGTCCTTCTTTCACACATGCGACGCCTACTGCGTGTGCGATTCGGGGTTTACGTCACCGCCGTAGGTATGAAATTTCGCCTTAAACCGAGAATCGCCTGTAGCAGAATGACTTACTGATCGTTATTTGCTGTTCATTTCCTGCCTCATTTCTGCCCAATTGTGCGTGACTTGAAGTAAATGAGTAGAAAGGAAGTTCAGTGCGAGAGGCGAAGAAG
>NW_017840309.1:0-1042 GCF_001891065.2 Hippocampus comes
GTGCCATCCAGGTCTTGATTTCCTCCAGGAAGGATAAAAGTGTAAAGGTGATACTGTTTTGCATTTTAGCCTCGGGATGAAATCCTCACCCGAAAACCAAATATCGTCGACTCTTTGCGAGCCGTGTGCATATTTTAAGCACTGGGGCCGAGCTCCGCTCCAGACCTTCACGAAAGCCATCGGCTCCTCATTGGAAACAGCGCATTTCTACGAAATAGCATCATGACACATCAGTTTGCTGCGAACAATTTGCCCCTGGCATGTCGTGCAGCACTTTCATCCCTTCTGATCCTCATTTGTTGTCATCTGGCTGCGCTACACACTGCGAGAGTCTGCTAACCGCATGGCACGAGCGCTGCGGGGGTAGCCCTTGTAGGAGATGGGGATTCAATCTTTATAAGGAAGGGGAACGTTACGAGTCTCCTGGTAAGCAAAAGTGCTCGCTGAGAGCAGTAAAACAATCACCGGGCCTGCTATTAGGGATCATATGGCTACTTCAGGCGTTCGGGAAGGCGGGTGTCTATAAACTTGATGGACATATCTGGAATTCCCAGCCTTGCAGGCGCTCAGCATCTCGTTAGGCATGCCAGGCATGAAGAAGGAGCACGCCGGACACGCTAACGCGATGTGGGCACAAGGCATAAGTCAACGTCCGGACTGGGCTAATGCCTCAGAAGCCGGCAATGGAGCTCCTCCGCAAGGGAAATAATAATGGCTCCTGGGGGAGATGCTTAAAAAAAACACACAAGGAAGCCACAATACTTTGGGTGTTAAGTACAGAGCTCTCCGGCTAGCGCTACGGTAACGCCGGTGTTTCCCAACCTTTGAGTCAAAGCGCATGTTTTAGAAAGATATCACGTCTACCCACCAAATAATAATTCCAAAGAGAGGGACTAGCAACGGCTCAAAAAAGTCCTCTGAGCCTCCGCTTACTTCTTGGTACCGCTAATAGTGCCTGGTCGACACAGTTGAGGCACCGGGCAGGGACGTAGCGGCGGAGGAGCTCAGAGAGGTATGATGGGGCGAGCCTTGAAAACAAATA
>NW_017840310.1:0-1044 GCF_001891065.2 Hippocampus comes
AAAAAAAAAAAAAATTCTCTTTAAACCGAAATCAAATGAGAATGAGGTGTTAAAAAAAGTCCCCGTCCCACACATGAGTGTACGCAGCCAACCTGGAAATGTAGGAATTGAAAGCAGATGTCCACTCAGACGTCTGTTTCCTGCGAGGCGAGTTGAAGCAAGACATGGCATCCAATCGGACAGATTCAAATTGTTAATTTTCAGTGGAATCTTAATGATTCTGGGGTTGTGTTTCCAAAAATATTGCTTTTCTTCGTAGCCCTTGTTAAACCGAAATGAATGGCTTCATTTATAGGATGACAGACTTGGAAATACATCGGGTGTTCCTGGGTTTCACAACTTTGATGACTTCCTGTTATTAATCCAATCCTCACTTGGATGGATTTAGTTTTTTTTTTCTCCCCCCCACAATTATGACTGATCTACATGAACATATGATTTTGCCCAGTGCTATAAAGACCCAGTCCCTGCGTTCAGAAGGTCAAGCAAGCACAGTGTTGAAACAACTCCGGTTTATTTTCCAAAGCGGAGCTCTGGTCAGTGTGTGTCTAAGCGTGGCTATTATCAGTACATCAGTCACTGCAGCATGTTAGCTGAGACCCATGTAATAAGTGCTCTGCTGACTGAGTCCCTCGTATATTTACAGAGGAAATCTCCTTGGGGTTTATTTCCAGCTTTAACCAGTGGGAACTGTTGACTTGTCTCTGAGCGCTACGTTCTCAGACTCTCTTGTTGATACAGAGGAGAGTCAAAGGTAAAAATAAGCTTTCGCCAAAATATATTGGACATCAAACGGACTGGATTTGTAAGAAGGTGCTTCTGCGCGGGCCAGTCAATTTCATTCACACCAAACTCTCTTATCTTTGCATTTATTGACCTTTTTGAAGTCGAGGTAGCCAGTCCCGCTGGGTGTACCAAAGGTGTCGCGGGGCGTTCAGAAAGCCTTATCGTCTTGGAGAAAATGTAGCACACACTCGAAACTTCAGAAGCCCCTCTTGCTGAGTTCAAAACTTTTGTAGACACAAGAAAAGATTTACTGGAAAT
>NW_017840311.1:0-1045 GCF_001891065.2 Hippocampus comes
AAAAAGTCTCAAAAAGCCATGTCTGAAAAGACAAACGAAGTCTGCCATTTTTTTGGGCCATTTTGGCTATTTGCAGTTGTACCACTCAATTCTTGTGAAAATTCAGCCTCAAAATTCAGTGTCACTGATCACTGATCGGTTTGCCGCTCACCCGCAATCCTCGTGAGGAGAAGCGGCATTGAAAATGAATGAATGAATAAATGAATGACCAATATTCAATTGGATAGAAAAGAAACAGGAAGTCTGCCAGTTTGGTTTGAAACTGCCATTTTAGGCTTACATCCAACGGTTCTTCAGAGAAAAAGCTGGCTTGCATCACATGGGATTTAAAAAAAAAAAATACAAATCACCTCTTTAAGCCCTTTTGATTTGGCAACATGAATTTAGGTTCATCATGATAGTAAATACAAAATAATCTCAAGAAGTCATGCCTGGAGACACACTGGGGGTCTGCCATTTTCTTTTGAATCAACCATTTACAGGTGAATTTGTCTCCAAAAGTATTTCAAAGAAGAACCTATCCCTTAGATTTTGTCCCATTGTTAAATTTGACAATAGTATGTTGGGCAGATATGTGAGGAAAAATTCTGAGGAATCAAAGTTTTCTCGGAGATGGAAAGTTTGATGAGAAGATAATTCATTTTGTGGAAAAATAAGACCTCAAAGTCAGTTGAACTTAGTATCATGTAATTTGGTGGTCATGTGTTTCATGAGTAGATCCACAAAAAGCTCTCAAGAAGAAACACCCTTAAAAACACAGAAAGTTGTCCATTTTGATTGGGAGCGGTCTTTTTAGGCTCATTCGGTACTTTTCCGAGGGTTCTTTAAAGACCTGCTGATCTGATTAACGACCAAATTGGAAATTCAGCTTCTACCTTGTCAACATTAGATTTGGTAGTCATGTCAATCATGAGTAGACCACCAAAAAAAAAGGATCAGAAAGCTATCCACAAAATGACACAGGAAATAAGACATTATGGTTTAAAGCAGCCATTTTGGGTGAATTCCATGGCTTGTATTTTGACAAACATCCATCCATCCATTC
>NW_017840312.1:0-1045 GCF_001891065.2 Hippocampus comes
TTTTTTTTTTTTGAGGTGGCATTGGTGCAAAACATTTGAGAACCATGGATTTAAAACATTGCCTATACAGTAAATAAAGGTTTTTCTGATGGCGGCTGTTTGATCTGGATTTATATTTTATATTTTTACCTTTTGAAAGTGCCCGGGAACAGATTTTATGCAGAGGTTAGGGCACAAAAAAGAGGAGAAAAAGAGAAGAGAGAAAAAGTAACAGCGTATTTTATAGTCTTCCACAATGAATATACAAAGGAGTGAACTCATAAAGCTGAATTGTGTGTTTGCCCAATGCTATGACTAACAAATGCAAACGGCAGTCTGGGGGAGGGCGAATTTTTCCTGTGTCACATTGTGTTATTTCTTTAATTTATAACCAACGGAGAAGGGCTTGCTTAAGCAAAGCAAGATAAAAGATCATTCCAAGGGGAGGAAAAAAATAAATAAACACCCCGAGGCTCCTGCATTGAGCAAGATGCATACGTCTGTAATTTCCAGGAATAAACAAAACTAAAAAAGTAAGTGGAAATAAAGTCCATCTACCTTCTTTGCTTTGGCTTTCTTCTCGTACGTGTCTGACAGAGGTTTCTTCAATGGCTGAGACGTGGCCTTGGAGAAAAGATCTTCAAACTCTTTCGGATCAATGATGTCTGGCTCCTCTAGAGACCCCCACAAAGTGTTGTTGCTGAAAAACAAAACAAAAGAACAGAACATTTGCAGTAATCAGATGAAGGCTCAGATTCAGCTTCCTAAGCAGGAATCGTGTGTTGTATGTGTGGAATATTACAGATGTTGACTGAACCGAGCCACATATTTTACATATTTATTTCCACTGACAGACCAAAAACATGGAGCAAAACCTTCTAAACCAGACTGTACTGCATGCCTTAAAAAGCACTGGTTATGCCTTAGGTGATAAATACAACTACACATTGATGCAAGCTTGTTTGTGTCCTTATGGAAGATATCCAACAAATGAACTACAATGAATTCAGAAGTTGCTGAGTAACATGGATAATAAAAACAAACAGATGTAGAAACAAGAACATGC
>NW_017840313.1:0-1045 GCF_001891065.2 Hippocampus comes
CCCCTTGTGTGTTTGACACACTCCAACATCCTGAAACGCTCGCTGCTGACAAAGTCTGCCGGGAAATCTTCGAAAGGCTGCATCACTCCTTCACAGCATGCATGGAAAGATGCGGAAAATGTTGCATGCGTACGTTGCACAATTTATGCTGGTGAACATCTAACACTATTAATGGCATCGTGAGTGTTCAAGGACACTCACTGGAAACAAAATAAATGGGAATCCAACCTCTTAATTTCATGGAGAACGCATCTCAAAAGAAGAGCGTAGCACCGACTAAAGCAGGAGTGCTTTTCTCCAAAAAAATTGAAATTTCTCACCTTGGGTTTCTACTCATGAGACTACAAAATAAGTCAGTCTCAAAATTCCGATATCAGCCTTCTGTCAACTCGTCAACATTAGAATTTTGTGTTGGAATTTTGATGTGATTATTTTATTTTCAAATTGTAGCGTTCCTGTTGCAGAATATATCACCAATTTAGCAAAGCATTTGCTGAACAACATGATGAAAAGTCTTTTAAAAAAAAACTGTTTACTAAACAGAAAACTGTTACCTTGCTAGCAGGTAGATTGATGTCCAGACGAACACTTTATGCAAATCCTTAAAGCGATTCCAAAACAGAGCATATTGCTATTCCGCACGACCGTTGGCCCTGCGCGCTAAAACCGAGGTCCGCATTTCATTTGCAAGCAAAATGAGATGAACTTTGCGTCAGAGTGGATCACTTTCCGCCTGTAATGGAAATGTCCGCGCTCTGCTCTTAGTCTGACGTATGGGAGAGATGCGCACGCGTGGACCTTTACAATCTGTGAGGCGCATGAAATGCTGGAGTGCCGCAGCCGTATTGAATGTGGCAAAGCGAAGCCATTTGTGTCGTTCACTTGCTCCTTGACCGATGTATGATAAAACCAAAAGTCATCGGATTCATACCGAAACCTTGTTTTTGATTGCATTGCGTCATTCTGTTTTGACAAATATTGTTTGCTATCTTTATGGCGATCACGGTGGCCACATTCAAGATGGCGGATGCGCTGACCAATCGCT
>NW_017840314.1:0-1045 GCF_001891065.2 Hippocampus comes
TATATATATATATATACTGTATATACAGGTATATACTGTATATGTCCAATGTCATTTTTTTCTCTCTCTTTTGTCTTTGTTGCTATGCTGTTGATTAAAGTTGCCACCAAACCACCCGAGTCATTATCATTTCAATTTCACTGTCATCCCAGATAAGGCATATACCGGCACTGAGGATGCAGTGGAACATCACACTCCTTAAAATGCCTGTCATCATTTCAAGGCGAAGGCAATAAATCACGGGGTAAAAAGAGTCAGTAATGGGCTCCCTATGGTAATCATAGGGTGAACCTTTTCCTGTAAATAAGCTTATAAATCCTTCATATTTAGGAGTGGGGATAGAAGCAATCAAATCCTCTTCCCACTCCAGCAGGTGTGTGCAAATTGACTTTTTCGTTTGACATTGCCAACCCCCTACCTCTGTCAAAGAATAATGTCTTATTTGGGGGAAAAAATACATTCTCTTTTTTGTTCCTGGTTTAAGCTGTTTGCATATGGAGGATGATTCTAAAGTGATAGCGTTGTCGTTGACATTTACAGCATTGAAGGCTGAAACAAAAACGCGGGCGGGGTGGGGGTTAGGGGGTGACTGCATTTTATTTTGACTGTAATTGACTAAGGCATGTGTTTTCAAACTAGTAAAAACAATCTCAACGTTCATAACTGGATTTGAGTGATTTTTTTTGAGGGGGAGCGGCAAAGTGGGGAGGGTGTCAGTGTGCCATTGCAACGCTACTATTACTGGATTAATGTATTAATTCTTCACTTGAAATAACGTACTACTTAGGACTCTCATGATGTCACATAGTACAAGTATAATTGTACTATGTGACAGGTCATATATCTGTTCTTTGCTTTGTTATTTACATTTTCTGGCAAATTTCACTTGAGTAAAATGTCTACTTTTACCCAGTTTTATTTCACCTAACCCACCTCACTAATTGCTACTGCTACATAAAATAAGAAACTTGTTTGCTGGCATTACACCTGAACAACCGACCAGAAAGCCGAAAAATAATCCTGCCGACAGTGACCATTAAAAAAA
>NW_017840315.1:0-1045 GCF_001891065.2 Hippocampus comes
AAATACATTAGTTAAATATTGTCAATACAAATAATGTCGAATAAATCAACAGAAAATCAATACATCAAAAATAAAAAGAAATACAAATAAATATAAATAATGCATCATTTCAAAAATGGATATGTGAAGACAAATTAAAATACAAATAAAGAGTTAAATGGCATTCAGTTTTTGAACAATTTAATTTTACAGAACAGTATGGAATAATTTTTATAATATAGTCGATAAAATATATAGATAAATAAATTACATTTATATAATATAATCCATTCAAATAAAATAAATCAATATAAAAAAATAAAAGATCACATAAAAAAATATGGCCCTTCAATTATTAACAAAAATACATATAAATCACCAGACTAATTATTATAACAACTCCTAATTTCAATTACTTTGGATTTCATTTCTTTTGCTGCAACTGAGCAAGAGTTTCCAACTTGCTTAACTCGAGTGATGGTTTGGCTTGATTGCATTTTAGTAGGTGACGTACTTGTATTTCTGCTTGTTCTCATCTCAATTTCTCACCTCGTCACAGCCGGAGCAGCGTGGCCTGACGCTTTGGCAATAGTGTCGTCCGCACAGCAGCCTCCGATCGGACCAGAAGTAGACCAGGTCCGCCAATCCCTGGCCGCATTCGGCGCACGTGAAACAGGCGGGATGCCACAGGGCAGCGTGGTAACCGGCGTGCTCGGCAAAAACCGCCGGGCTGTCTGATCCGATGTTGTCGCCGCAACCGGAGCAACGCTGAAAACCAAGAGTGGTGACGATATCAAAAAATCCAAATGGTAGCCTACTTTGATTTCTCAATGTACTAATTTTTTCACCCCACTTAAGCAGCCGCGAATCTTTGTACATCTCTAACGGATAAAAGATTGCTGATTGGGTATTTTACGTATTGCGTGTTGTTCTCTGTTCCATTGCGGGGCTCTACAGGGGCGACAGTGCCGTGATCCCGGTGGTGGTCCGCAGCAACCTTGTCACCGTGGTTTTGCTCCTTGGGTTCCTTCTGATTGGTCGCCTCCCGCAGGGCTTCGCTGTCACC
>NW_017840316.1:0-1045 GCF_001891065.2 Hippocampus comes
CTGACAATGTGCCTCGTGTGCATCCTTCACTTTCCTTCCTCTGATTAGTTGGCCTTTCCCAAACAAGCTCTGTTCTTGGTTTTGTTTTCCATCAGGTGTTTGGCCTACGGTGATCGAGAACCTCTGATGGAGGCAGCTCAGACCGGCAGGACGCTAACTTGTGTCATCATCATCTTCGCGTCAACGTGTCCAGTTCAATGTGTCATCCACGTTACCTGTCGAGGGTGGAGGTTGGCTGGCGGAGACTCATGTCTTCGGTCAGTGAGCCGCCGCTACCGCCGTCCTCGTCGCGGCCATGCTCCCGCCTGCTCAAGTGACCGTTTCTTACGCGGCTTCACAACACTGACCTCTCCAACCTGCTCATTTTCCTTTCAGCGTTCTTGTAAGGATGCGCACTCAAAGCCCTAATCGTTAAAACCATTCGCGTGTGTCCGCATCTATCACGAAAGCCGGGCGCAGAACGTCGCTTCAACTTGGAAGGTGTCCGAGGAAAGGCTTGCTAGCAAGTCTAGCTTGAGTAGCGCACCGCGGACCACTGAATCGCTCTGAAAAATATTTGACTTACTGCCAGGAACGCATCTTTGTTCATCTAGCTACACCAGTGACGCACAGTGACAGGCAAAACAATTAAATGCGCTTCCACTAGGGGCGCAATTTCGCGCAGTTTATATTTGGTGCTGTGCCATTATTTATTTAACTACTCTTAATATATTCGCCTCGTCTAAAAGGAAAGGGGGGCGGGGGTACACTGCAGCGTACAAACGAGGTGGGCGTCTACTGCCGTCTGGCAGGTGAACCGGCACGGGCCGTCGCGACTGCGCTCACTCATTTAACAAACAAAAGTCACCAATTGAAGGCGCCGTTTTATCGAGGGCTCGACTGAACTACGGCATTCGCGTCTCGCTGGTTGTGAAGCTAGCGTTAGCTTGTTGTCCGGGCCGACGTCAAGGCGCGGGTCGCGTGAAAGCCGCGGCCGTCCGCAGCGCCTCATTCTCGGGTTTCGGGTAAGCTGAGAAGGCGGCGCACCTGTCGAAGGTTACGAAAA
>NW_017840317.1:0-1045 GCF_001891065.2 Hippocampus comes
CTGTGAGGTGGACGTGCTAACCAGTCGCCCACTGTGGCGCCTATAATTAAATTTGAATTTGAATCCCCTAACCCTAATTTGTAAATTCAACCCAGTCTCGAAATCTGAATTTCAAAGCCCAACCCCGTCTTAAAACCTTAATTTGAAATACAACTGCAAACTCCAACATCACTTTTAAAACCATAAACCGTTTTTAAAACCCAAATTTGTTGAGGTAAATTTAAACCTGCTTTGAATCTACCCCAAAACGTGTCTTCAAATCGGCAACGGGATTTAAAAAAAAACACAAATGTCAAACCTACTTCAAAATCCAAATTTGCGCGCATGACCCCGGCAAAACGTCTGGCCAGATTTTTTTCTTTCCGCATGGACGAGTGGGACTTTTACAGCATTCTTGTGTGACACGTGTGTTCTTGAGCGTGAAAATCGCAGCCTTGAGCAAAAAACACGCGAGGAAGAATTCTTTCCATTCACGCGCAATGTGTCGAGACAAGCGGCACCTTGGCGTCGGGATTTATGTCAAAAAACAAATCGTGACAAATCGCCTTGCTTTCCTATCCCCCAAAGTCGGCAAGTTGTTTGGCCCGAGTCCAGACAAGCGTTGTCATATGAACACGTGTACGATGGCCGCCTGCCATTTTTCCGTCTTTCAACACATCCCCCCGCCGTCAAATCGCTCATGGCTCATAAACGTACTTTATTTATACTGACACGTCACCAGTAATTTGATGAATTGATAAACATACAGTATGTGTGCTGCCAGTTGAACAATTCACCCCACGTTTATTGTTCCCACTTGTCTTTTTATACCTATTTTGGGTGATTTTACACTTGACAAATTGTTCTCCCCAAAAACTGTTCCCGGTAAGGTTGCCAACCGTCCCGTAAAATACGGAATTGTCCTTTAATCGGGAATTAAATGTCGCACTACGGGACGTGGTTTGTTGCGTCTTTTTCTAATTGTCCCATGCGTCCATGACAATACTATACAGACAACCAAATACACGCAAAAATTGCCAGAACTTCTCAGTTAGCTGCAGTAACA
>NW_017840318.1:0-1043 GCF_001891065.2 Hippocampus comes
ATCTGTATCCATTCTTAGGTGCTGGAGTGGGGGAACTCCTCACCATTGAGATGTAACCCAGGAATCCGCAGGATGTGGGCATTTTTTTCACTAATGTTTCGGGTGTCCTTCCATGGAGGAGGACACAAGCATTTGTTTCAGCTTGTGTAGTATTCGCTCAAAGTAAGATTTCTATGAAACCCAGCTCTAGCTTGCTTCACCCAATTCCTATTCCCTGATGCCCCTGGTTGCATATTGTCCTGGATT
Organism: Hippocampus comes; assembly: GCF_001891065.2. Classification (NCBI taxonomy): domain Eukaryota; kingdom Metazoa; phylum Chordata; class Actinopteri; order Syngnathiformes; family Syngnathidae; genus Hippocampus; species Hippocampus comes. Next base: position 247 of record NW_017840318.1, read on the forward strand.
TTGTCACTGTACTCCCTCCTTCATGAGATAACACAGTCATCCTCACTATTGTGCACAGGTTTTCAAAGGCTGCTCACTTCATTGCTCTACCCAAGCTTCCGTCTGCAAAAGCGACTGCCAAGTTGTCAGTCAACCATTGTTTCGTTTGCATGGACATCCCTCTGACATTACGTCTGTCAGTCAAGAGCCACATGCGCAAAAGTGCGCCAGTGTCTGGGGATCAGCTCGTTCCGCCCTGCTCCGTGCCATGTCGAGGTCCCAGGTCCCGGTTTATCATTATGCCTTTGCAGTGCCCACCTAAACGGTTGGTTTGTGGCTTAGTTCAACGAATCTTCCACTTAAAGTGGAGTCAAAGAAACTGGCACCTCGAATCATTGGCCCCTGCCCCTTGGCAAGCCCGTGTTTGGTCCACCTCAGGCTCCCTTCTTCTCTCCAGGTCATTAAGTTGGTGTCTTAATGGGTCCTGTCCCCTTCGGCGTCTTCTCCTCCTCCCCAAGTTGTGGTTGATGGGCTTTGTGAGGAGAATCCTGGATGTGCATCGGCGGGTCCAGTGTCTTCAGTATTTGGTGGAGTGGGAGGGGTATGGGACGGAGGAGCTTACAGTTGTTGGGTAAATGCCTGGCAGTGTTGAGTTGGACACTCATCCAGGACTTGCATCATCGCCATTCTGGTCACTGGAGTCATGCGCCAGGTGGCACCTGTAGAGGGAGTGGGGGGTACTCTCATGTCTCCTGACTTTGCGCCTTGAGCTTCACCCTTTTCTTTTCCCGGTGTGTGTGTGTGTGTGTGTGTGTGTG
>NW_017840319.1:0-1045 GCF_001891065.2 Hippocampus comes
CAGCTCCTGCAGCCTCCGGTCCATTTAGGACCATTTAGAATGATGAAAGACAAAGGGAATTGCAGGAGAAAAGCTTCCAGGGGGAAGGAAGGCAAGTTGGGCCAGTAATAAACTATTCCTCGACAGGATAGGACAGGTTAAGGCGAGATTTAACGATATAGGATGAGCGACGAAACAAACAAAAGGAACAGCGAAAAACAGGAGCGCTTTCCATCTCGCGAGATATCTAGCTAGCTAGATGATTCCCTCATTTTATACTAAGCTAGCTAGCTAGCTAGCTATCTCGCTAGCCATAAACTGCATATACACTGTGCAGTATTAGCCGCAGCAGTTGAGGACACTGCGGGAAGCTTGGTTATAAACAACATGGGAAAAGCTCGCTCCAGCTCATCTATTCCTGTGCCATGCTTTGAGTTCCTGTCTCGCCGAGGCAGCTCAATTGATGACCTCACCCAACTTGTACAAATAAATCAAGATGACCGCCATCAGTAGAGTCGCGGGGCTATCGGCTCATCACCCCGATCCGAATCAATTTAGGAGCATCTTGTAAAACGCACAATGGTCTTCATTTTGTTCAATCCACAATTGCCAGGTGGAAATTAGAAAAGGGAGTGTGTAGTGAGTCGAGTGCAGTACTAAAAACCACCAGGTGATGGTGCACTTTCACCAGAATCTGGATGCTCGTGTCAGGCGGATTTCTTTTTTTGGGGGGATGCCAATTAGTTGTGTTTGTCAAACCATATTCTACATATGTTTCCGACTTTCGTCTGCTGTCTCTTTGTCATTATGACTTTGACATGTTATACAACAACAACTATTTTGGAAAAACCCTGACCTGGTTTTGAGACAAACCAGAGTAACGTCATGGTTCATTTTTATCTCGGATGAAATTGTGATGTGATGTTAAAATTAAATCAAATCGGGGGAAAAAGTCAGCACAACTTTATTCTTCGAATATCACAACATTCATTCCAGAATAGATGCCTTTATTCACCTAAAAAAAATCGATACATATTCTGGGAAAAATGCATCATTTGTTTAAAAC
>NW_017840320.1:0-1045 GCF_001891065.2 Hippocampus comes
TCATAATCCAGTTCGCCTTTTAGTGTGGAAAATACGGTACCCAAATATGGCCACCCTAATTCCGAGTATTTTTGTATTACATTGAATTCTGGAGCATATGACAAATCAGGAAGGCGGAATGAGTGGCATCGCTGTCTGGCAACTGACAGTGTGGTCGTATTTAGATGGACTATCAGTCGTGTGTCAGATGACAGGAGCTCAAGTGAGATACAGTGCCCAGCTGCTGCTGTCTTCCCTCCCTCACGCGTACACACACACACACCCAGGCTTGCAGGATTGTCGGTAGCCGAAACACACACATCTATCAGCCGCATCGTTCTGGCTCGCCCCGCAAGCACAGACGATGCCACTTTCCCCCATGACAGACACATTAGTTTCTCTTCTCCTCTCTGAAAGGCACACGCAGGAGCGGGACGGCGGCAGAGAAATGTTAGTTGCAGTGTCGCCCGGGGCCCCTTGTTTACCGTTTCCATCTTGCTCGCCAGTGTCCTCTCAGTGCCGGCATTAGCAGCCGGGTGGATATCAATGCATCATGTGGTGTCTGGAGGGGCTGATATATAGACAGCGAGCAGTATCCTTGAGAGCTTGTTAACGGTGATTGACACCATGCGGGGCAAACGTGGTCCTGACATTAAAGGTTTTTGTGACCAATGAGGAAATTAAGATGGGTGGATTTCTGTCTGTTATTTGGATTGGCCTTCTTAAGAGGTACACGCACAACTCAGTCCTCGGTGAAGCGACGGCGCATCTGCATTCCACATTTTTTCAATTAGCCGCATTTTTGTCATCTGAATTTCCTCATTAGCGTCAACCCAATTTTTATGATCAAAAAGTAATATTTATTAATATTATGACTATATCGCGTACATTTGTTTTTACAATATTTATATGTAAAACAATGTGACAAACGGCAGCACTCGAACCTCTTCTTCCCTTGAAGTAAGCATTTACCTTCAAAAAAGAACACCACACACCAAACAAAACAAAACACAAATTAGCTAAATTACGGATGTCCAGTTCAATTGTTTTTGTCATTTTTTTTTTT
>NW_017840321.1:0-1047 GCF_001891065.2 Hippocampus comes
GTCGTGACGAGTAGTGACTCGTCTTCCAGACATTTGTCGACGTGCGACGAGCTCAGATTATATTCAACTCAAAACACTTTCAACTTGGAGGGACTACAAAGCACGAGCACAGGCAGCACTTGGATGGAAATAGACACATTCAGAGCATATTTTAAAGCAAAGCTGTGAAGCCCAAACGTTGTCTTGACACCTCGGCCAAGTGCGCTAACAGCAACTCGCCCGCTAGGCTAACACAGTGAATGAAATTGTTGTTGAAGCACTCGAATAGAGTCTTTTTTACGATTCAAGCTAAGTCGCACAAAACTAACATCGGAACATTCGAACAATCGAGGTAGGCTAACGCTAGCCCTGTTCGGCATGCTAACACACCGCATCCATTCGTCGTGAAGACCGTCTGGAATTTGAATGGGGAAATCGGTTATTGATTTTAAAGATGCCGATGCATTTGAAGTCCACTTTCCAAAATATTTGGAGATCGTCGTTTATTGGCGAGATCGATCTTGAAAGGAAATGGCACATTGACAACTTGATTCAAATGGATGACAACAAAGGCCTCGTCCCCTCTGGGACGGAGCCAGACCGAATCCAATCGGACAACAATCAAACCGCATCGAATCAAATCGTCCTTGAATCATTTCGCCCGCCACGTATCGAAAACCGTCGCGGATCATCTTTTATGGCGAGATGTGCACCCCCCCGCTAGAACGCGCGGATAATCTGACTCGAGAGACAACGCTTGGACATTCGGAAGGGGAAGCAGGAAACAGGAAATAAGATGAGAGCAAGTGTGCAGTGTTTATGCTCTTCAGCCGCAGACACTCTGAGTGGGGGACGGGTCAAGTGAAGGCAGGGGGGCTCGAAGCGGATGGGGGTGGGGTGGGGTGGGGTTCTCAATCCCCTGTCAATCAATCTAATAACACCCCTGCCTTGAAAAAAAACATTCCTCAGGCCCTTATCTGCTCGCATCGTAAATGCGTGTGTGTATTTGTGTTTGCGTGTGTGTATCTGTCTGGTGTGTTTGCGCATGCGTGTGTGTGTGTGTGTGTG
>NW_017840322.1:0-1045 GCF_001891065.2 Hippocampus comes
TTTTTTTTTTTTTTTTTTGCCAATATGCAGAATGTGTCTGACTTTTTTTCATGCAGTGTGAACAGTACCGTTTTTTTTTTCCAAATCTGACCTGGTCGTCTTTCACTAGTGGATACGAATTGTATCTGTATCCGATGCGTCCACTGTATGAACTCTCATCCACACATCCGATGTAGACGCCAAGAAAAGCCAAATATGTGCACAGCGCAGGCGGTGAAGAATGCTTGTGAGAGTACTGACAATCAAATCTGAATTGGGCATCACACCCCGTAATGTGAACGTAACCTTAGTTGCATAAGTGAGGTGAAAAATAGTAAGAGTTCTCAGTATAATTCAGTGCAGTTCTACATACACCACTGACAACTATAACCACAATAAACACAATCGAATTAACATTTCTGTAAGACTGTCAATCAAAACAGTGCATCACTATATGGTATTTATGTTAGGTGGGATTTCTACTTGTTCCCATTTGTGCGTTAGGTTATGGAAGTTCATCTTATGAAGCGGACAGTGAGTGGACAACTAAGCCTGCCATAGACTTTGATGTTGGCTAGTATAACCTTACTCTGTTGAGTCCTGTACGCCAGGTTGGAGTTGGGATAAAAGAGTAAGAATCGGGAAGAGTGACGGCTGAAGGCGAAGCCTCGCCTCCTCAGGTGGACACTGAAGGTCACTAGCTGCCTCTCGGAGCTCCTCAAGGAGGAAGAGTTGGAGCGTGGAGTAGTGGTGGAAGAAGGCGTGGGGGGACATGCCATATTTAGTCCCACCCTCACTGCTGGGCCTCTGACCGAGCATCCGTGAGCAAAGAGAACCTGGTGAACACATCTCGCATGAGTAGGCCTACAGTCACGCACCAGCCAGATGAAGAGTAATGTGCTTGCATCCTACTGTAAAGCTGCAAAGCTGCATTCCTCATGGCCCAGCAGGGAGAACTAAGCAGAGTGAGAGCCAAAATGGCCACACTGGGTGCAAACTTAAGAATGGCGACACCCAAGCTTGATCCACGTACCAGAGCCTGTAGCGTGTGAACAGCACACACCTG
>NW_017840323.1:0-1047 GCF_001891065.2 Hippocampus comes
CTCACAGCACTTCAGCAAACCAAAATGTCACAAAAGGTTCCCCAATTTCTTCTCAGTTTTTTCCAAATGTACATAGTATGGAATATGAACCGAAAGCTAATATACTGTTTTATGAATGGCAAACGGAAGGTGAGCAGTGCATTTATCCCTTCTGCCCGTCACCATACAATACACATTAGTGACAGAGATGGACAAAAATAGACAATGTGCAGTCAACAGGCCATTCCCCAGTGAATGGAAGTAAGTCTAACGGCAATAAAATCTCTTGTCGCCAGCAAAATGGATCTGCTACCAAATGTGTGGGGAGAGCGCTACTGGCTTCCACCAAATATGACCTGGGACGACATGGAGCGGCTGGCCCCCTCGGAGCGCCCGCTCCCCCGAGACCTTTTCGTCGCATTGCCCCTTGCTTTGGGCTTCGTGGTCCTGCGTTACATGTTTGAAAGGTACTGTGGAAATCTCTTTCCGCATTTATTCCCTAGCGATATCCACCTTAAGGTCCGTGGACTAGTTACACTCTTTTGTCCTCACGGGTAAGAAAAATCATTCTGACTGTGGCTTTCCAGTCACGTTTTTTTCTAGCGCTGCCTTCCACTACTCTGTGACATTTCTGTACACTAGCAAGACAACGCCATCCTACTGGTGAGGCAAAACTATGCAGTAGTTGACATATGAGCTACTAGTGCTAGTAGTGATGCACTTAATGTTAAGTAGACTTTGATCATGTATTTAGAACAGATCACTAAACTTAGTAACATGCACTAGCACACTGTAACTTAAATAACAACTTATATTTTGGAGGCCAAAAGCGGTAGTTTCAGTTGGAAAAACGTTCATAACCTAAACTGTAAATGATTGATATTTATGGCAACAATGTCATTAGCACAACAAAGCAAGTAATTTGTTTGCTCCAAAACAGTTGTTTTTATGTTGGGGTTCAATACAAGGGACAGCAGTTCTCTGAATTATTATTTCTTCTTTGTGAAACACAGTAAGTTGAATAAGCCAACTTAAAATGTTATCGAAGTTTGTTGCCTTGAAATTTTG
>NW_017840324.1:0-1047 GCF_001891065.2 Hippocampus comes
AATTACAACCAAAACAGTCACATGTGGGGAAATATAACGTTAAAAGCCATGTAACCCATTATGTGTGTCAACATGTGTACTGTATATTATCAGGCCAAACATTCAAGAGTATGTAAAACTGAACAATTTGGGAGATTTCAATTTATGATTAAAAAAAATGCTGTTGTTAAAAGTGACAGCAAATGGCCTCACCTGACCACTATCCATAAATAAAAGAAACCTTTTCTGCACGATCTGTCATATTTTCCATTAAATTGCCAATACTTCAGAAATTCTGCTCGGGGATGTACCAGCGCAATGTACAGCTTCTAAAATCATACAATTAAGAGCTTTTTCATATCACGGTCAGCGAAAATGTTCCACACTCAATGCAGATAAACCTGTACAATCCAATTTATCAAAACAGTTGCTGTAGTAACTCTGCTGATACAAAAATACTAATGCCCAATTTTAATTCTTTCAATTTCTCTTCAATAGCACATGCCTGTTATTTTGCTTGTAGTTCGCAGTGTTGTCCAACAGCACTGCTTCATCCTGAGATGTGCTTCTCATAACATGTAATAACAACACCTTATTTTTATACGGAGGGTATGCAGCTCTACCTAACGTTATCATAGCTGAGTATAAATCACACCCAAACGTGTACAGTCCCAAAACAAGTATGAATGTTAGCTACAGTACATCCTTACTTCCTCTTGGGGGACTATAGTAGCAGCAGTAGTAGTAGTAATAATCGTAGTAGTCAAATAATGTGTATAGGTGCCTCGGTAGCACTCTCCCCTCCCCTTACGACCCCCCCTCCCCTTCCCCTTTCCTATTTCCTCCGCATCCCTGGGCGGCAAGAGCTTTATAGCAGCATCCGCATCGAGCCCTCATTGCACCGCGCGTCCACGCACTCACTAGGCCCCGTGGCTGCAACCCCACGCGTGGAATCCTCTCCGCCATCCGAACCTCCCCCCTCGCATCCGAATCAAATCCACGGGCCTCGCTGACATTTGGCGGACGCTCAAACGCATCACCTATCACCACCTATTGATTCCCAAATAC
>NW_017840325.1:0-1048 GCF_001891065.2 Hippocampus comes
AAAAAAATGGCTGTGATATCCGACTCACGCAGGCCTTTCGATTGAGTAAAGCGTTTCAGATGTAATACAAGCCACCGCCTTGGATCCAAAGCAGATAACAGTACAGTCTTTGGTGACCCTACCGGGGAACGTTTTTCAATTAGGGCCCAAATATTGTCACTGTCCCTCAATGGCATGTTGATTGTTAATGCAAAACAGAGAAACATAAGTCGCTAGAAGCAGTCAAAGGGAACATCGCTATCTTTGTTAAGGCAGTAGAATTGCAAATTCGAAATAACGTGCAACTTGACAGCACGCCCCTTTGGTATGACCCTTGTCGAAAAGTTTAAGCAGCACAGTGACGCAAGATAAGACCATCGTTGAAGAATATTATGGATATTTTTGTCCTCGAGAGCAAGAGCTTCACTCCCATCCCAACTCTAGTCATTCTCTTTCTTACTGATAATGCAAATGTTAAATTGGCGACGGCGGGCATCTCTATCATAGGCAAAGTGAACTCGGCTTTGGTGTCCTCGGGATAACAGGAACAATGTGGAGAGTCATTTCACAAGGGTGCCTGCCTGTGTCATCTGCAATGAGGGCTTGATTGGAGAGGAACAATAAAAGAACCATTTAAAGGATTTGCTCTTTCTTATATTGCCCCAATAATCTTTTGTAGAGCCGGGTGAATAATTACGTCTGGTAAGAAAAGCAGACATTTTTATTGCTGCTGGAAGTGGTGGATTTGATTTCATTAGCATTTATTTTTTTCCCCCTTCGAAGTAAGCTTTTCAGGTTCAAGCTATTTGGCTCAGCAAGAAACATTCCGACCTGGATTTCTGATTAAAAAATCTGTGTTTTTGAGTCTTATCCTAACAACCTGTTTGCAATTAACTACTTTTGAGCTATTATGGATGAGAGGTTACACAAAGGTTTTGAATAGAAGGAAAAGATTAATGTAATGCCGGCGCACTCTTTAGAGCCCGTGCCTCTTGCAAGGCCACTTAGACAAACCTGCCCTAAAGTTTTGTTGGTTCTACCTTGGCCTGTGCTCCGCCTCTTCAGCAAA
>NW_017840326.1:0-1045 GCF_001891065.2 Hippocampus comes
AGGCTCAGAATTTTAGTTTGAGGTCATCGAGTCATTTTTTGGAGCTGCTGTACTGTGCCAGAGGGGAGCCTTGGACATAAGTGAGGATGGCATTCTGTAGATATGTCGCTCTTTGGGCTTCATCGTCCCTCATCCTCTTGATCTCTGCCTCTTTAAGTCGGAGCTTCTCCAGCAGAGAAGACATCTCGCTGTCTTTGTCGAGCAGCGCCTCTCGGTGGTTACTACTCAGTACTGCAATGACCACAGTAAACCACAAAGAAAACATCTTTTAGAAACCGATCAATAACTACCTTTCAGACAGGATGAATTTTGAGTCTACGGCATTTATATGATTCAATTCAGAATTTACATTTTAATCAAATGACTGCATTTGCTTGATCTTGAACGTTCTTGTGCTTTTTGGGATGTCAGAGATTAAATATGATCACGTATTATTATTGCAATTGTTGAAGATTTATGTTACAGTGAATGAAAAAGGCTACCATATACAATCATGAAAAAGAAAGTAATCCAAGAAGCAAAGACTCTTCCAAGTTTCGGCCAATAGAAACTAGTTAATTTTTCAAATATAATCAATTGTGTGGATTGTCACGAAACTTCACCGTATGCTTGAAGTTAGAAAGAAGACCACAAGAGGCACCTTTAATCTCTCGCTCAAGGGCATTGATCTTCTCTTTCATTCCTCCTTGTGCGATCCTCTCGGCCTCCAAGTGTCCAATCTGCTCCTGTAGCTCCAACCTGACTCGACTCACCTCAGTCACCTTTTCTTGGTCCTTGCCGGAAAGTTCCTGCAAGTGTACAACACATTTAAGATGCTATTTTTTATGATTTCAAATTGATTTAGTGCTTTGGCTGTTGCCAGGCATGGCTTCCGGTTAATTTATGGTTTTGTTATCTCTTGGCTCTGGTTTGATTCTTGAACAAATTGTTGTTTTATTTCCCGGTGTCTTGTGTATGTGCCTTCCTTATTTGTTGAATGCAGTTTTGACAAATTCGCTAAATTTTGCAAATATTTGGATGACATGACAGTTTTGGTGAAGGAATT
>NW_017840327.1:0-1048 GCF_001891065.2 Hippocampus comes
TGACATTTAAAACGAAACATAAAACATGCAATTGATAGTCGTGGATTCACCAATAAATGTAAAACGTCTTTTTTTGGGGTGGGTTGCCACATTTTTTCTTCTATTTAAGAAATTGCAGTCTCAACAGTCTTCTTTTTAGTAATGTGCAACATCACTAGTAAGTTTAGTTTGTGTGATGAAGCTCTGTTGTCGTCCATCCCGCAGTTTTTCCTCTCCGCTCCCGCAGTACGACAGCAGGTGACGACTGACTAACTGGCTGTGATTGATTGATTGATTGGATTGATTCGTCCCCATTGTTGCCGGCCGCCTCCCCCGCGACCCGGATTTTGTCGTTTCCGCTCACGCACTCCCAACCCACCCCTCCTCCCTTTGTCCACTCACAGCAGCTGCTGTTTGTTCCCCTCCTACATCGAATGTGTCCTTCCAGACTTGTGGTGGAGTTTTTGTGATCGTGTATTTGGAGGACAGATCCCAGCGGGTTGCTGTCCTCTTTGTGGCCACGTTCATAACACCTTGCTGTACATACACTGAATGAAATTACTCGAATGCACGGTGTGTTTTTTTCCTCTACTAACACCTTTTGGACACAACTTGGATAGTGTCCGTGATTGTGTTTGTGTGTGCGCGCGTGCGTGTGTCTCCTGCGATTGGTTGGCAAGCAGTCCAGGGTGCACCCCAGGTTAGTCGAGGGGTATAGAAAATGGATGGAGTTTGCCCAAAATACACTTGAAGACAATTGCACGCATCACCACAGCACACCCTCAACCCCAAACAAACTTCAGCCTGTCCTGTTGTTGAAGTGCTGCAGACGTCGGAGCATTCTGGTTTGGCTCTACTCCCCCGCAAACTATCAAGGCTATCCAAACAGACGTTTTCACTGCCTCCAGAATGCTCCTGACTCCCTGTTCTGTGTCCTCCTCATCGTCCTCCTCTTCCTCCTCCTTTTCTTCAGGTTCCTGGTGAGCTTCATGGTGGACGCCCGCGGCGGATCCATGCGGGGCAGCCGCCACAACGGCATGCGCATCATCATCCCGCCCAGGAAGTGCAC
>NW_017840328.1:0-1048 GCF_001891065.2 Hippocampus comes
GTTTTATGATTGCTCATCAAAAATTCCTGTTTAGTCTTATAGAATTTTACTTCCATTTTCCACTTGTATGACAATTAAAATTGAACAACTTGAAAGTCAGCCTGACGTTCTCACTGTATTATGTTGATTCTAACATTTTCGATAAACAACACAAGACACTTTCTCATTCTATTAAATGAAAAAGCGCGTCCAAAACTTTGCCCATTATTTACCTTCCACACATCTTTCATCACGTTCGAATGTTTTCAAAGCATTCTGTCGCGGCAAGGCCAAATTTTCCGCGTGGAAAAAAAACACAACCCTTGGGGCTGAGGCGCGGCAGCCGTAGTGACATCAGGGGTCATGCGGGACCCTCATTCGCACCGTCCCCCTCACTCACTCAACTCACTCGCTCGCATGTTTGTTGATACCTTGATGTGCACAGTTGTGTCATCACACTCCTGCTTGGCTTCATACAGGCGCCGCAGATTCTTCTTCAGGGGAATCAGATCCTTCTTCAGCTCCTCCTGAGGGCGATGCCGTGACATGTCAAAGAATGGCCAGGAGTGGAAGGACACAATTCATACAGGTTTGGAATTGAAGCCCTGCTCTGTATTAAATATAAACCACAAAGGCAAGTCTATAAATGAATTAACGTATTATGTATTAATATTCATAAATGCTTGACAAAATGATTTTGTGTTTCACTGATTCGTTGGCAAAAGCAGCATCGTTCCACATTTAATGTCAAATGCAAAAAGGGCATAAAAAGGCAATTACTTTGAGCATTCATAAAAAATTTCGCAAATGCGAGTCGGCGCGGGAATGCAACTAATTACGGCGATCGTCGTGTCGTTGCCGCTAGGCACATGAGCAAAGGCTCAATAACAACAGCATCACAATCCAATTGTCATAGTCAGCAGGGTACAAAGGAAGGATGGGACAATTTACACATGCAAATTCTTTGCAATTGAAGGACAACTGTTTGAAATGACAGTACAAAAAGCACATACTTGGTATCACTGCATTAACGATATTTTTAGAACAGATGTTTATTTTAGGGGGGGGG
>NW_017840329.1:0-1048 GCF_001891065.2 Hippocampus comes
AATATATAATATATTCTATTTAAAAAATGATGAAAGGAAGAAGGACGTGAATGAGGAAAAGCCACACTGTGCGAAGAACTTAAACCCTGTCTGTTTGTTTTCTATCCGGGCCGCTTTCCCCCGTGTGATATCGTCAACTCATTTGAATAACTTTCCCCGTTGCAGGCATCTCAGCTCGTATGCGCAGTCATGTTTTCATACATATATATCCACATTTCCAATCTTTCCAATAATATCATATTCTGCCATTAATGGCTCATCTTCACTGGTCAACTGAACACGTTCTCACGAGCGTGGTCTTCTTGTGCTTTTCGTGTACTCCGTCTCGCATCAACAAAGCCTCGAGCACAACATGATCACCTTGAAAAGGAAAGGTAACCTGTTCCTGTGGAGGGTTGGTTTGTGGTGAGTCGGTTCAACATACCTTCTGCAATGTTCATGTGATACTTTCGTTCCAAACGAAGACATTGAGAGACCAATTTTGACACTTTGAAAGGCTTTTAAAAAAAATTCAAATATGAATTTAAAAGTGCCTTCGTCACACTAGTTAGTCCAGGTTTTATGGTTGGAAGAGTTTACCCTTATAGGTTCCACCTTTGCGACCTTGCAGAAGGCTGTTGTGAAGGAACGGCTTGCTCATAGTTGGGACTAATTGTACTGTTTGTCTAAAGTCATCATGTTTTCCTCCTCGCTCCAGTGAAAAAGATACAAGCGCCATAACCTCTGATCCCTTTGAGGTAATGTCCTGGGGAGGAGCTGAGGGCAGAATGAAGGTGAGGTCACACTGCAACATGTGGTAGCCTCGTTTGGGGCAGCCAAACGGGTTTTTCTTTAATTGGCCGTGCGAGCTGCTCCAGCTGGAATGGATTAGATGGGGAGGATACTTTGCTCAGAAAGAGGGCAAATGGAGGTTGGCATACAGCATACTGGGCGAATGAGGAAAACATCTCTAAAACAGCTCTGAAAGACAAAGATGTGCCTTTGTTCACACATTATCGTCGAGGATAAAATGGGCCAGAAAGCACAGTCACACAAAAAAAAAAAAAAA
>NW_017840330.1:0-1048 GCF_001891065.2 Hippocampus comes
CCACGGGCGCTTTTTGATAGAACGTGACTAAAAAGCCATTTAACATCAGGTTAGGTGTCATGTAGTAGTTTTATTACACTTGTTTCATATTGTATTTTATTTACAGGTTATCGCACGTCATTGAACCTTTTTATGTTGTGTCCGATGTAAACTGTTCCCTATACACTGAAAATGGTCGTGAAAAAATAGAATTGTGCCGAATCTGACATACTTAAGACAAAGTCTTCCTATTCAATTATGCATTGCCCCATTAAATAAATAAACTTTTTGGACGGGCTGGAACCGTGAAGGTAAATTTCTTGGGTGTTTTACATATTTGGTCAATAAATCTGATTCTGATTGAGGAGGATAAGTAAACAGTCGCGTTATTTTCGTAACACGTTTACGAATGACGAGGGGACCGCGAGACACATAGAAAAGTACATTTACATTACTCTGCGGTTAACTCTTCCGTTTGAGTGTAATACGCATGTAAAAGACACCGCGAAGTTTTGTTACCTTTAAAAGACGGTCGTCAAGGCCCATTTGGTGGAATTGAAGCCGCTCGGTCGCCATTTCTGCAGCTCCACTACACGCACACGCGCGTCGCACTCATGCTGCGCTCGCGTCGCAGTTTGTTGTCGTCATCTACACTAACGTAATTCGTCTCGAGCGATGAGATTGACGAACACAATTTGAAATGTGGAAAGGGACATTTTGTTGGGACAGTGCGCATACAAAACTGACATATCCACTTATGAATGGTTTAATTAAAATTAATTCTGAGCAATAATTCGCCGAAAATCTTTTATTTTATTCGGAGGAAAGTAATCACTGCGCGTAAGGTCCCCCGAACCAGAGGGTGGCGATGGAACGCTATTTTTGCCTGTTTTCTTTCAACAAGGAAAAAAAAAAACTTCCGGGAAAACAGCAACACATGGATGGAACTTGAACTTTTTAAAGGTAATCTTGTATTTTTTTATGCTTGGTCAAAGGATGAATCAAACCTTCAATAGTTGGTGTTTAATTTTAGGTAGTTGGTTGTAGTTGACTGCGGGGATTTGTCACG
>NW_017840331.1:0-1048 GCF_001891065.2 Hippocampus comes
CCGGATTACTAACCTGAGCTTCCATCCAGGTCGGTGCTCTTGAGGTTTTTGGCTTCCAGGATGACCACGGTTAGTTTGCTGGATGTCGGAACGTAACGCAGAGAGAAGCAGATCTCACCGAGGTTCTCCTCCTGGATTCAGAAGAAGTAATCGGGTGACGTTCAGATGGCTGCCGACTGCCCGAAGACAGCTGAGATAGGCTCCGGCCCAAACCACGACCCACAGGAGGATAAGCGCTTCAGACTTGGAGTCTCAACTAGGTTCAGGTTGTCGCTACCTTATTTTCACTACCAAAAGGCACACTTAAAAGTCCCCAAAATGGACGGGGCGCCTAATCATGCGGGTGGCCTTGTGTGCGTTCCAAAATCTGCGAATGCTGTTATGCGACTTCGATGAGGGGTCCGCTTGACCGACTGTTGTTGTGCCGACACGCCGGTTAGATCGAGGAAAGGCGGATGTCACTGAGAGGTGCCATTTAATACGGTGCGCCGTACGGTCGTGAAAATACGGGAACGAGAACTAGGCTTGGGTTGAGGTCTGACCTCCATGTCGGCAGGCTCGTTGAGGTCCCTCCACTCCTCGATGACGTGATTCCAGTCTACTTGCCCGAGTTTTAGGCGCAGTTCTCCAATGATGTCATGTTTGGAGAAGCGGTCAAAGTCGAAAACTTGAAGTACAGCCGTCGACTTCATCAAATTGGCCTTGGAGATCTGACAACAAAACAACAGAGAGATTCAAGCTTGAACGACACTTTGCTTCTCGTCTCCTTTTGTACATCAAGCGACGTCGGACCACCTCAGAATCGGGGCCGACATGCTGGAGTTCATGTCCCAGACTCCCCAAAGGCGAACGGCGTGTCTTCTGGTCGTACCTGGAAGGTGAAGGTCTCGTTGAAGGTGGCGTTGAGCGTGTTCTTCAGAACTTTGGTCTCACAGGTCTTTGTCTTATCGGGCAGGAGGTAGACCTTGACGTAGGGGTCGGAAGTTCCTCCCACATCCATGGCCTTCAGGCCGCTCGCTTGCTTCACGCCCACCATCAGCTACACACA
>NW_017840332.1:0-1048 GCF_001891065.2 Hippocampus comes
TTTAAGCTCTTGTAAAGTGTCTTTGAGTATGATGACAAGTGCTTTCAAATAAAATGTATTATTATTTTTATTATTATTACAACACAATTTATCTTCCTACTAGCTGATCAAAAATTGAACAAGGTTTTATATCAGTTATGCATTTACCGTAACTCAGAAGACTATAACGTTTTAGATGGCATGGAAACTACCGTTTCTTTATTTTTTCGTTTGTTTTAACTGCAACTGTGACAATTTTAGAGCACTAGACAAAAAAAGTCCTGTCACATGGGCACCCACTGTCATGCCACAGCATGGCCTGTACTTTGGCCAGGCCTGCATTACAAGCTGCATGGAGATGTAGTGCTCGGTTTGGGCAGCTCTCTCTGAGGGAAAGGAGCTGGTATCATGGTCCATCGGAGCGAACCATTCATGAACCACTTCGTCGTTGCGTATGGCTACCAAACCTGCCCCACCATCATCGGTCGTGCCTTCTTTTGTGGGCCCATCAGTGAAGTTTTGGAGATTGGGCGAGGGGATGTATTGGAAAGTATCTTTAGCGATCTGCAGTTGGATGGCTGCTGTCAGTGCCTTGTCGGCACGAGTAAAAACAGCATCAATTGGGGGTGCGTAGGTGTTCGCCCAACTAGTGTTTATTTTTGTTTGTTTTTTTTGTTGATAGGGCAGACCGTTCCCCTTGGGGAGTCTTGTTATCGGTGCTTTAGAGGTATGGGGCACCGCAACTACTGATACATAGTTTGGGCGCTGCCCAACCAGTGTCAAGGTTTGGTCCGCATTGCTGGCAGAAAGTCAGATTCATTTCCAGTGAGACTTGCAATGCGCCAAGGCTTCCGTTTGTCAGTGATTCTGTTCATAACCTTTATGGAGCAAAATAAAAATTATGCAGTCAGGGCATTGATGGGCTCGGGCTGGCACGCTCAGCCTTATGTTTCTGCTTTTTGCCAATACAATATGGTTCTGTTGGCTCCTTCAAGTGATGATTATCAACTCTTGGTGGAGCTGTTCATAGGCAAGTGTACATCGTAGAAAGGGTTCTGTCAGTCGTCAT
>NW_017840333.1:0-1049 GCF_001891065.2 Hippocampus comes
AAAAAAAAAAAAACTTGCTTTGATTCCCTTCCTGTGTCCACCCGAATGTCTGCACAAATCAGCCGTCTGAGAATAATTTCAGACTTGAATTATCACATGTACGGTAGGTGAAGCGTTTGTGGTCTTCAAAAAATGTTTTGTCCATTTCCTGCCCACAATAACATAAATGGAAGACATGAATCGTCTCATCATCCACCGAAATGTTATTGGCTAAAATGTAAACATTTAGTATGGTCGAGTATCTCATCAAATAGAAGATACTGTACATGCTGTTGCTTCTTAGAACGCCATAAAATAGTTACATGCTTCAAAGGTGTGTTTAGTCATGTGAAATATAAGCAATGTGGTCTTTGGTGTAGCATCATTAACCATAAAGAGGAATTACAGTCTTAATGGGTCCTAATGAACGCCCATACAGGTATATAGAGCTTCCACTCACAAATATTTGGAGTGATTTATCTGTCTATATATTTCTATTAATCTATTAATATCGTAAGTGCTTTTGTCGGGTTTGCAAGATCATTTGGGTTGGAAATGATCACAAAACATTTTCAAAGCTATTTTATTTGGTGTTAAAAGCCTGGCGTGTGAAACAGTTGAATTTCAACTTAATACCTTTAATTACATGCTTTTAACGCCACATTAATATTGTGGCCATCCGTGTTGCACTCTGAGGCGGCCACAGCAGTGCAATGCCCAGGTGCCCTTGGAAGAAAATTCGACTGTGCCCACCTCTTTTTTTTCCCCAAAGTTCACCAACACCCGGCGATTATGCGGACGCCCAGCAACCATTCCCAAGCCGATTCACCAGCCAATGTTCATGGTGGCGCTGCGTGACCTTACGGCCGCCCAGGCAGCACTCTGAGGCGGGCTTACCAATGTGTGAAAAAAAATATCTATTTTTATTGTGTGAAAGCTGACACCAATAAAGCCATCCTCCACAAAATGTGCCTACACAGCACAATTCTTGTTCCAAAATAATGAACTTCTCCAAAAATACATTGAGGCAGTTTAGTCCTCGAGTCCTTTGAGGTTGGCAGCTGATGCAA
>NW_017840334.1:0-1049 GCF_001891065.2 Hippocampus comes
GGAGAACTGCATGCATCAAACTTGGGGCTAATTTGTTCCTGCCGAATTTAATTACCACACACCACTTTGCAATTGAACCTTTGGACTTGTACTTGTCAAAATGGTAATTAGCATTCCCCAACCCAGGGCATGTTTAATTCTAAATATTTACTTAATGACGCTGGGAAGGGACGGTCGAAAGCCTGTCGTTGAAATGAGTGGCTTTGATAAAGGCAAAGTGCAAGGATGCTACACTGTGCCCATATCGATTTGCGCACAAAAGCTCCGCCGATGCTTTCTGCATATGTAGGTCAATGAGGCGGCACACTCGCTCAAGTGGAGCTTCCCGTCAGATATTTAGGTCACACCCCAATTACGGCGAGGCAGAGACCAGCTCTGCAGGAAATTTCTTGGAAAAAGGACACTGTTGTGCTTGTGTATCATTTGTGATTTTTATTCATTTGGAAAATTCCAAAATGAAAAAGGGACACATGATTATGTTATTTGCTTTTCCATTACATTTTATGGTCAAATCTAAAATATCAAATTGAAAAATCTCCTCCAGGGACTACGTTTGATTTTAATATTTAATTGGTCAGGTTTACACGACAAGTAATGATGTAACAGCTTGTTTGCCGGCGCAACGGGTCAAGTGAGACATGAAGTGGATCGAAAAAGTCTACATTTCCCTGTTCCAGATGGCAGGTATTTGTGATATACATTAGAAGAATAAATAAAAAATAAATTCCAAAAGCCATGTTTGGAGCAAACGACAGCAAAAGAACACAAGCGGTGAAGCGGGGTATCGGTGGCATCCCGAGCTGGAGCCGTTTTTGTTCAGTTGGAAATGGCGCCTCAGTCCAGCTGGAGAGAATTATAAACAGTTGCAAATACCAGTCCGTGTTAGCACAACACCTTCCGCCTTCTGTTAGAGAGAAGAAAAATTGGCAGAGAAAGCCCACTCGAACATCTGAAATCAATTTCAGGTTTTCAGTTTGAATGTGATTGGTTGATTCTGAGCCAAGCCACACCCCCAGTTTGAAGCACGCTTTTGCAACCACATTTGACTT
>NW_017840335.1:0-1049 GCF_001891065.2 Hippocampus comes
GAAAAAAAAAAAAAGAGTGGAACCCCAAACCAAATTTAAAATACATTTGCAATACCTTACCATTTCGTATTCCACCAAAAAGGGGGCGTTTAAGACTGAAATTAAGCCTGCTAGGCATTTTTGTTTCATTGAGTGTATTTTAAAATGAGAATAGAATAGTTGTACAGTATTTTGAAGTGTCTTTCATTTCTCATTAAGGCCTAATTGATTCTATTCTACATATTTAGGCCACATAATTTTATGATTGAGATTCACAGTTTACTACCACACTGCACACACATGATGAACATGCATGGAAATGTGCTTCCTACTTTGTAAACAATGCAGACTCCCAGGCCTGCTTGTAGTGATTCATAGCCGTCAGAAGGGCAGGCTTTTTCTTAATAACATTAGCAATTGCCAGCTTGCCCTTCAGGACAAAAAGGGTGTGCCGGTGAAACAACACAAAGAGCGGATGAATGGAAGGATGAAGGAAAGAGAGGCTGATCATTGAACAGCCTTATCTGACATATTACAGGGGAAGTGGTTAAAATAAAACCTTGGAAATCTGAACTTCATAATGCACTGATTAATGAGTGCTACTGTACACCGCGAAGGTCCCACGACACAAGACAATTGCTCCAGTATGAAGCATGAAATGTAGGCTCAATTTTTATAACAAAATAGAATAGAAATATGTATAATGGGGAAAAAAAATGTCCTCAAGTCTGTCGACTTGTGATGTGAATGTGTGCCAAATCCAGTTATTAGAATGCCCCACTTGCAATGATTAAAATCTGCAATCATCACCCAGAGAAACAAACTGACACTTTCTGCATGTCAGACGCATTTCATA
The DNA here is from genome assembly GCF_001891065.2 of Hippocampus comes. NCBI lineage: Eukaryota > Metazoa > Chordata > Actinopteri > Syngnathiformes > Syngnathidae > Hippocampus > Hippocampus comes. Next base: position 836 of record NW_017840335.1, read on the forward strand.
TCAACACGCAAACACAAAAGGCTCAAAGGTGAACAACACATCTAGCAAACACAGAGGAAAAGAATGCAAAAATCTGACTTGGCTTTAGAATTTAGCAGAGAACGAGTCGGATTTGACCTAAGCTTAATTCTAATGTGGCCCGGGAAGAAAAGCGACTTAAAGGATTAGTTATGTTACTTGTCGTCTGGAGTTTAGTTTTCCATTTTCACACATT
>NW_017840336.1:0-1049 GCF_001891065.2 Hippocampus comes
TGCGTCAGTCATTGTTTACTTCTTGTTTCTTTTACCTTCTGTTTAAGTCTTCAACTTGGAACACTGGGCTTAAGTGTTGCTTTTCTTTATGAAGAAAAAAAATATGTATGACATATACATCTGCAGTTGAGGGAGACAAAAGAATGATGTAACATGTATATAAGTCCACGTAAACATAAACAGCATATGTTTACGTACATTTATATGCATGTATATTCTGTGTATATTATAAGCTAAATATTAGCTGGGGATTTGCATTTGTACTGTTTAAGTTCTAGTTTAACTTGGCTCGATGTTGGCATTAGACATACTAATAGATTCTGACTTTGGTGGGGTCGGTGTGGTGCAAAGATGAGCGTAGAAGCCGATCGTAAGAGGCAGTTGAGGCAGGAGGTATTTTATCATATTTGAAGTGCAACCTTCTTTGATATTTAATGACATGTTGAAGTTCAACAAAGTGCAGCCACACTTCGCGCACAGCTGAGATGGCCCGGCTAACCCCGCGAAGAGTGATCGCCGCCAACGCGCAGTCCCAGCTAAACGCTACAGCTGGGGAGATCCGCGTAAAGGGCCCGGCGCATTTTCAGAGTGGATGCCGCGGGCGCCCAGCAGGAGGGAAGGGGAGCGGCCCATGGCGACGGGCTCTGTAAATGCATAACTCGCTGACCGACTTTGGCCGAGTTGCTGCGCACCTTGCCGTGGCTTAGGCGGCGTCGAACACACATTTCCTTTAAGTTGCTTGCATTGAAGTCACTTCCGTTTTGTATTTTTTTTTTTCGCTCACCATCCTGGGTGATAGCATTCGAGTCTTTAGTCATATCAGAGATCATTTTAGATAGAACAATCATAAATCGTATTACTTTGTAAATAGGCAGTGGTTATTTTGCCATGACTGGCAAGTCTTCTACTTGCGTAATTTTGCCGTGAATAGCTCTGATTGGTCAATCGCCAGAGTGAGGAATTCGGAGCCTGCTGTGAATCGGCTCTTTTACCGCGTATACAGTAGCTTGGTTGTGAAGAGCCTTTTGTCTGCCGGGAAAAAAAAAAAA
>NW_017840337.1:0-1049 GCF_001891065.2 Hippocampus comes
ATCTCCCCTGCCGCAATTTGGATACGCTCCTGCTTAGGGGCAATGTGGCCATCTGGAATTTCAGGAACATTAATAAGGTATCTCTATTATATAGGTCCATTTGAAATTAGAACTATGGTTAGGTGCTGTTGTAAAACACTGTGTGCACAGCACTGAATATACTGTATTTTTATGGTTTGGCGGCGGCACTGTGCTACTGTAAAATGCTTCTAGTTTCATTTCAAGGAGTTCAGTTAATGTTACTGTATATGACAGGTTTTTAGATTGCTAAAAGTACAAAGTAGTTTTAATTGTATGCCTTAATTATTTCATTGTCGCTGCACAACATATTTCTGGTCAGGCTTTTAATACAATACCTCAAAGGCTGAAGATTTAGAGTTCAGGGCAGTAGTCTTTTTACATAAGTAGCATTTGCCGTGTCTTGCTAATTGTACAACGCACTGGATGTAAACTGCAAGCACACAGTAAATGTTAGAAACATCCAGAGCTGATGTTCAAAGACTGTTAATGTGCCATTGAAAAGCCTCTTCGTTTTTTTGTCGTGAAACAAGATGTAACCTTATACCTTGTAACCTTATACTGAGACGTATTACACAACTGTAACTGCCACAAGATTTGTTGTGTTTGTATACTGAGGATATCTTAAAGCAAGCAGGAAACGATCAAGATACAAACAACGGAAGGGAAATGGAAACAAAGTTTTAAATATTTTACTTGCTTCCTTTCGAAAAGATAAGATGGACTATCAGTCTTTCCTGTATTCTCCCACCCCTGTGGACCGAGTAATCCGATTCATATAAACGATGTGTGTTCAAGTTTTCACTTGCTGATCAGCTGTGCGTGTTTTCTGTGAGTAATTGGTTATGCACCACGAGAACTTGCATTTGGTGGAGGCGGACCATTAATGATTTTAACAGAATTTGGGGGTCTAAACAGATTATTACAGATCAGTGTATTGTTTTTTTTAATGCTGTAATAAGTATCAAAAGTAGCAGGGGTCAAGTACAGGACCGGCGAGAATGCAAGGGTCTCTGTAAATTATCACACAT
>NW_017840338.1:0-1049 GCF_001891065.2 Hippocampus comes
CAGTCTGCTTAAGTAGAAGTACAGATACTTGTGTAAACAAAAACAAATTTGGTGAATTAGAATGACCGATTGAACCATTTTACTGCAGTGTAAATAAAGCAGAGTACTGTTGAATACTGTGGTTTAAAAATTCAAATTTAGAGAATAAAAAAATTCATGAGGAAAATAAATACTCAAGTAAAGATACCTGGAAAAAATGTACTTATGGACAGAAACGAAGCATTTGTACATCGTCACGTCCCACCGCTGTTTAACTTATACCTCAGCCTGTAGTTCTTTGACCATGTTGTGTGTAATATTCCAGGTGACTGAAGATGAAAAAGTTTCCACAGTGAAAGAGCTCGTCTCGGAACGTCTCAACATCCCAGCCAATCAGCAGCGGTTGCTTTATAAAGGCAAAGCGCTTGCAGGTACCTTTTTGTTAACCATGGTGCCTGCTCCATCAACCCAACTCAATTTTTTTTTTACTTTTTAATCCACTGTAGATGGATATTAAGTACATTATTCATCCAAAATGAAAATTCCTTGTGTGTGATTGTTACCATCACTTGTACCTTTAGATGAACACAAACTAAGTGACTACTCCATTGGGCCAGAAGCCAAATTAAACCTGGTCATCCGTCCAGCGGGCGAAAGGACCGGGGCTTCAGGGACGACGGCCACGTGCAGCAGCAACGGCAGCATAACACAAGCGGGAGTGTGGCAGACTGTGTCCACTATCCTCGCAAAACACTTCAGTCCCGCAGATGCTGCCAAAGTCCATGAACAGCTGATTAAGGTACTGTATCTGTTAAGTTTAGGACATGGGAATTTAACAGCAGTTCAATCGGCTTACATATATAAAACCAAACGTCTGTGTCGTATGACAAAAAATAGGCTGCACTTTTGTAAAAATATGTAGAGTAAAACTGTCTAAGTCAAGGTACCACTGTATTTGGATACAGAACAAAAGTCCAACAAAAAAAGTGTTTGTCTCCTTATTATACGATCCAATACATCTTTGCTTATATCGCACTTTCACAACAGCTGCAGCTTTAACAAAGCGCTTT
>NW_017840339.1:0-1049 GCF_001891065.2 Hippocampus comes
GGTCTTTTCCAGATCAAAAGTTGTCGCGCATATGATGTGATATGCTTTGGATCACATCATATTCCATTGCAATGAAATATAGATGTTGTGTGCGTAGCGTGTGATGTGGTATGCTTTGGGTCATATTTGCAGATCATATCAACGCAAATCGTATCGAATAGGCGTTGCGTGAAATATAAATTAATCGTGAAAAAAAATGCAGCAAGACACAAAATGGGAATTGATCTTTTTGACCTGCAGTGTCAATCGGAGCATCAAAACATTCCCGTCATGGGACGCTCAGAACGGGGGGGGACGCCTTTGCACAAAGGCAGGCGGGGCCAAGGCTCCCTTGGGATATCTTTCGCCTTTTACGACGTCTAACGAGCTTTTTTCTCTTTCATTATCGCAAGCATATTTCTGCAGGTCCGAACAACCTGCCGCTGATTTAGTGGCAATGCTAATGATAGAGAGCGTTTTCAAAGGCTTGCCTTCCTCCTCCTCCTCCTCCTCCTCCCTGCCCTTCGTCGTACTTCCCAGACAGTGACTTTGCCCAGACAGCCTTGATACTTGTTTGTGTTATTCCGCTGATGTCATCACCACCGCTTCCTTTTGGATTATACTCAACATTCTCAGAGTGTAGCTTCTGTGTTTGGTTTTATTTTTATTTCAGTCAACCCCCTTTTTTTCCCTCGCAAATTTCTCTGGATTTTGTACTGTGTAGAGAGGCATGTCCAAATTTAGAGCGCCATCAGTGTAGTACGCACACATGCCGGGTAGCGCTGAGGTCTTCTGGAAAACATGTAGTGTAATTGAGAAGTAAGAAGAGGCAGAGAAGGTGCCCAACTAGTCTTGGAGTCCCCAATATGAATATGAATGCACGTGGGACGTTTGGTTTGTATGTGATGCTTGTTCATGTGACAGTAGAAGTTTTTTGGAGGTTTATAGTGACCGTGACATCGATGCTAATTTAGGCTAGCCGGTCTGTGTGGCTGCGCGTTATATGTTAGCGTTAAGAGTAAGAATAAGAAAACCTTCACTCGTCTCACAATGGAGAAATTCCCAATTTA
>NW_017840340.1:0-1049 GCF_001891065.2 Hippocampus comes
TTTTTTTTTATTTTTAACCATTCATCCCATTTTCTATAGCTGTTGTCCTTGTTAAGGTTGTGGGTGAGCTGGAGCCAATCCCAGCTGACTTTGAACGAGGCTAAATGTCGATTGACTTTGTCCGCGGCTGAAATCATTCCATGCATCTAAATAGCAAGTACGTACTGTATGCAAAATACGATCGGAACCAAACGCGTTGTGAAAAGCATAGACAGTAAATACAAAATTCAGCTCAATGTACAGGTAGGACTACAAAGTGATTGCAACAACTTTTAAATAGTAGGGATGGTCTTCCATGATGTAACAAAGGAGCTTGAACTCTAAATCTTATATAGGGTGAAATAGTCACCTCGAAATTCATTTGCGTTTTCGCTTGTACACAATATTCACCTTTTTTAAACTTGCCTAGATAGTTTCCTAATAAGTCACAAGTTCCTCAATTGACAGTAGAAAATGTATCGCATTGCACCAAACGGGAAATCCCTGCTGATGCTGCAATACGATGGGGTTTCATTCATTACGTGACATGATGTAACAATGGAATATAATGACCAAGAGAGTTTGTTGCATCCTTAAAGGGTCTAGTAAACAAACTTAAATATGCATTCAAAGCAACCACTTCACAGTAAACATCTCAAATGTGGCTGATCAATAAATAAAAGCACATGGAGCATCTGAAAGGAAGTTGAGATGTCAAATGTTGACATGAGGATCTTGAACCTGTTTGTTTCTTTCTCATGGCCACTTTCACGTCATTTGCCGGTGACATTTCTATGTTAGATTCTTTACTTAGTACTTAGATTCTTTATTTAGTAATAGTTCTTAAATTAAAGGTTAGGTTTCGTAACAGGTGGAATCTGTCTCGGAATCATCGTAGCTATAAATGATGTCATCTCTGATTCAAATTGTCTATTGACAAGCGTTAAAAGCAAGCTTTAACAGTACGCCACAGTCGCTAAATCTCCGCAGGTGTCAATAGATCACTTTCACGGCATTCCAAGGAAATCACGATATCCCATTACTGGTGAGCTTTTTCTTTCGAATTGGCC
>NW_017840341.1:0-1049 GCF_001891065.2 Hippocampus comes
TCAAAAGGTCTTGACCACGAAAAAGCCAACAATTCCACCTTCTACGGTCGGGCCAGATGACACCAATCAGGGTCTGGCCTGCCCTTGTATAACACCCAGCTGCGTTTCATTTTAAGTCAAGTCAGACTCTTGTCCGTGAAGTTGTTAGTTTCACCTTATTTGCCACATTCTTGTCTTTGGGTTAATGTCCTCATTTTTTTTTTCCCCCGCATTGTTGTGACACATCATGATTGGGATGAGCAATGTCCCTTTGGAGAACTTCTGGCACCCACGCCGGCAGGTTCATTCTTCACCGCGACTGCTCTCCTCTCCTCCGCACGCCTCCTTATCATTTTCCCTCCAAAGGCTGTCACCGCTTCCCTCCCTGCCCCAAACTTTCCCTACATTCCCTCTCTGCTCGATGTCGACTGCAGTCTGCGGGCGCTTTGTGATAGGGGTTAATAGACGGGGGCAGGATGAAGCTTTGTGTCCCGCTGTCGCAAAAATTGCCATTTGTTTTGTGCGGGGATCAGCGAGGGGATCTGGGGTGGGCTCCCGCGGGACGTTCCGGACTAATGTATCACGACAAAGCCATTAGACACTGTCGGCGGGAGAACGTCCAATCGCGGCATTCGCTCGGCACTCATTTCACACTATTCCTGTGCGTGATCGCCGCTTCCTTTTATGCCTCTTTTATGTGGCTGGAAAATTGGACAACAGATGTTAATTACAATCCTTCAGTGGGATTTGACGAGGGGAGAGATGGGACAGTAAAATGGATTCCAAACACCCTCCTACTTTTTAAAACGGAATCTCACTTAACTTTAGTTATTGGGCACTAAAAAAATAAGTGTGTTGGTGAATGATTGATCGCTTCGAAGATGTGGTTGAATGATCGTGTTTAACAGAAGTGTACAAGTTCAAACGGTACAACTGAATGTAATGAAATGATCCTTATTTTTACATCCTATTTTTCATAATTACGCATCGTTGACCGTACTTATCAAATCTGTCAACGTTGGTGATCCCTAGCGTGTCATAGCAGGAATGGGCGAATCCATTTTTTTTTT
>NW_017840342.1:0-1049 GCF_001891065.2 Hippocampus comes
TTTTTTTTTTTGCTGAGATTCATAGTTGAAATCCATGAATACCCCAGAAATCACGGCCTCAAAACAGTTTGCTCGTATCTTAAATGCTTGCGCTCATCTTTAACTGTTACCCATAAAAATGCAGTAAAAATGTCCAAAAAATGTTGTCGTTTTAGTTTTCCACCGACACACCAAGCACATTTATGACCACCAGTTGCATGTCAGGCGCCTTTGTGATGTCTTCCCAGTCGAATTTCTTTTTCTTGCTGCAATTTTGTGTCGCTGGACGCAGAAGTGTTTTCGAGGTGTCCAAAACTCACCACGGACCCGTGGGACTACGGCTTACTTTTGCCGTCCTCACGTCCAGCCGGCAACTTTGGCGTTCGCATACAGTACGGCCGCATCGGAGGAGTATTGTCAATCCCAGCGCAACGCCGCCGATCATCGACAGCGGGCGCGCGGCTGTGCTCGGAGCGAAAAGTAACAGCTCGTGCGAGACGAGCAAACTCGCCTGTCGCAAGCCAACCTGCGTCCGGTCTCTCGATGACAAGAAGGGCTGAGAACCGAGTGAACATCTCGGTTCTGTTTTTTCACACGAGCGTGGACCGCTAACGGCCCGCCAGACTCTTGAGCCGTGACGTTGCACGGCTGCTTCGGTTAGCAAAGCGTGCTTCGACAGCGATGGAGGGATCGCCGCTCGACGGACATCGAAGCGTCCGAGCTAACGCGCAGATCCTTTTTGCTAGCAAAGTAGTTTGGGCGTGTGACTGTGAGCCGGCTCAAGCTTGCCCCGGTCTTCCGCCAGTTCTCTGGAGTTGGTGCCGTTCAACGTGAAGTCTTTATTGCGCCGGGCGGCCGCCTCAGAGGCTCAGGAGCGTTACCGCCTGGCCTACGTGGACTACAAGACCGCACTGCAACTGGACGCGCACCTCGTGGCCGCGCACGAGGGAGCAAACAGGTACACGCTGCATACATATTATATTCACGTCGAGGTATTCCCAACACTCGCTGATGCCATCGTCGTTTGAATCCAGTTCGTTTTGAGAGCACTTTTGTTAGTTTGTCTTCGT
>NW_017840343.1:0-1049 GCF_001891065.2 Hippocampus comes
TTTTTTTTCCCAAGCCAAGGCTGAGCTTGACTTTGATGTTTTTAAAACAACTTAGTCCCAGTTGCTAATTGTTTGAATTGAGTAAGAGGAACAACAACAAAAGCTACTTTTCCTAATAACAACTGAAAAACGCCTGGATTTCCTGCAACACATAACCATTCCCCATTCAAAGTCAAATCTTCAGTTCACCCAAGAAGCTTGTTGTCCGGATGTAAGAGGAAAATTAGAACCCGAATCTACTGGCTGTGAGGCTAACTATTTCACAATGCTTCATGATACATGAGAAATAATGATCACTGATTAGATTCCTCTGTCTTCTTGGGTCTTGCAACCATTGGCCAAATTTTTGAGCTGTGAGACGCACTGATTTTGTGGCTTTTGAATGCGCACATAAACCACTTGAATGAAGTGTAGTCCTTCCTGCCTTTTGCTCTCAGTATGCTCTCCTCTTTCCGTCAATATTTGCTCTTACGTGGGCTGATCGGACACTCGAGATAAAGTTGTTAAGGTTCAAGTGAGACGACGGACCACTCTTTTATTTTCACCAAGCTTTACAAATGATTAAGATCACCTGGCTGCTTGATGGGAAAGTGAAGATGAGAACATAAGAAAGGCCTCTGAAGCTGAGCGCTTATACTGTTGGCCCATATAAAGAACTCTAGTACAAAAGTTCAGAAAGGTCACTGGGATGACAGAATGGGGGCGGCAGGTTGAAGATCATTTTGCAAGCCGTCTGCGTGGTTTCCTTTTTTCCCCAGACAATTTAGGGTGTAGAGAAAAACTCTCGCTGACGGTTTCGGCTGTCGCTTCAGCCTTCGTTGGAACTGGGTTGGGCAATGTGCCGGGGTAGCCTATACACTCAGATCCAGTTGAATGAGAAAAGGGAATCTGGCTTTGTAAACATTTGATGAAGATGAACCCAGATACCATCCAACCATCCATTTTCTAATCGGCTTATCCTCGGGAGGGTCGCGGGCGCCCTGGAGCCTATCCCAGCTGTCTGTGGGCAGCTGGTGGCGTACACCCTAAATTGGTTCCCAGCCAATCAC
>NW_017840344.1:0-1050 GCF_001891065.2 Hippocampus comes
AAAAAAAAAAAAACGTCTGAATATCTCAGGGCTATGCCAGATGTTGTTATGATTCTGCACGGTCCTACAGATGGTGCAAAATAGTGCTGCGCCCTGTCAGGAAAACATCTCATCCAATTCTGACATGTCTTTCTCCACAAACTTGAGCTCCGGCTTTGCTTTAGTTTGAATAATGTATGCTTGTTTTTATCCTCCCCCGCCCCTACACCCTTATTTTTCTTCCCTGTGTTCTTTCTTTTCACCCCGCCGCTCTTGTGTTTCATGTTTTTCAGGTTGCCGGGATTAAAGGGGTGTTTCTGTCAAATAAAGTTGTCGAGAACCAAGTGAAAACTTACATCACGTATAACAAAGGCAGAGACTGGCGGCTTCTGCAGGCCCCGGCGACGGATCTCCAAGGCAAACGGGTCGACTGTGAGCAAGTAAGTGTGGGATGCTGTCGTTGGCTGCCAGCAGAATTCTGCTTCTTGTAAATCCGCGAAACAAAACAACGGACAAACTTAAGAGCGTGATTTGGTGTTGGCGTGTTCATGTGTACGTTTTTTCCTGTAGCCGTACTGCTCGTTACATCTGCATCTTCACGTTTCGGAGAACCCTTACACCTCTGGAAACATCGTCAGCAAAGATACAGCGCCTGGAGTGATCATCGCATCGGGTGAGGCTATTATTTGCTGAAGTTTGTTTTGATTTCGTCTGGATTTTTGTTACTCACATTCAGTTTGTTTTGATTAGTTGTGAGAGGGCGTTTCTTCATTTTGATGAGTTTTAATGTTTTCCGTAGAATGAATGCTGTGTAATCTTTTTTTCAATGTAGCTCCATCTACTGGATCTGTTTAGGCACTGCACCTTGGCTATTGAGAATTATTGCAGCAATAAAATTTGGGCGTCAACAAGTTCAGACAGCAACCGCCGCCCATTCTCAATCTCTCTGCGGCCATTGAAGGTTTGAGATTAGCCCAAAGACGCAAGATGCTAATGCTAATGCTGATGTTAGCCCTCTGCCGGCAACGATGTCAACAATCAAATTTGTGCAAACAATACAGAGCATATATC
>NW_017840345.1:0-1051 GCF_001891065.2 Hippocampus comes
TCTACATGTGTTGCCCCACATTTTGTGTTCAGAGATCCATTGCTTAAGGGATACTTGCGACTATGGATACGAGTATTGATGCTAAGTGTTAGCCCATTAATGTTTCATTACCTTTTAGCAGGCGGCGGGCATTCTCAAGGTAAAGGTGTTTGGCTGTTTGAAATACACAAAGTGTCATTCCCTTTGTTTTATGTTTACTTTGACGTTGAACTTTACGTGCAACAAATAACATTAAACCTCTTTTTGAAGAATTGTTCACAATTTTGTTTTTCGTGGAAAGCCTACTTTGAATTAATTTGGCGACTTTGGAATATGTTGTTTTTCGCCTGATACATTTCAGTTAGCGTCAATAACATGATGATTTTAAATGCGTTATCGTGCAGAGTGGTACGATCTTACGTTAAGGTTCGAAACAGTCATTTGGAAATTGTCCTTCTTTTACTGTCTGTCGCCCAGAAGTGACAAGAATGCTGCAGTACTAAAATATATTTTTTAAAAAAAGCCCATAAGAGTACTTATTGCGATCTTTGGTTTTTCTGTTATCTCACACTCACCAATTAAAAAAAAGAAACGAAATCTGATCCTAAAACTAATAAAAACGAAACTAAAATGAACCATTGAAGTTATATTCCAATTCTTTCCGATGGGGAGGCAGTTTGGGAACGTAAACGAATCAAAAGGAGCAGATAGACAGAAACAATCTACTGTGCAAAATGTTTGAATGAGTATCCTTGTCTAATTGTCCAGAATGTCTTACCCAGAGTCACATTTTCCCTGTTACCAAGCGGCATTGGGGCGGCTGGAGGACGATCAGGATACAACTTGATGCGCAGTCCCTCCTTGCCCGTTTGAAGACGAAACACTCTTTCATCCTCCACTCGGCCAGATGAAGGATTTTTCTTCTTGCTCTTTCTTTTTTTTTTTTTTTTTGGTGTTCACGCAGTGACGGGACCCAAACGCATGAACCGTGTCGAGGCTGTCAGATCACTCACGGGCACACGTATACACACTCACACACACTGTGTACAACCATGTGTCGCACACAAGCACA
>NW_017840346.1:0-1051 GCF_001891065.2 Hippocampus comes
TATTCTTAACATTATTATTATTATGACAGCAAACACAAGAACCAAATAGAGATTCTTACCCGAGATGAGGATCAGTCTCGCCATAGTCATCCAAATAAGGAGCGGGATATGTGCTTCCTCTGGTCTTACTGGCCATCAGTACAATTTCACACTCTCTTATCCTGACAGGAGGTAGAAATGATATTACACGACAAAATTGTGGGTACATTGAAGGAACAATTAATATTTGGGTCTTGAAACTCACCTGAGGAACATGCCCACTCCTGCACCACAGGTGGCGGCATGTGCGGTGCAGGCGCCCACATCTTCTCCATTCAGCTGACTGAAGCAGCAGGAGCTCTGAGAGCACAGCATGGCGCCACAGAATAGGCACAAAGTGGGATGTTTCCTTTCGTCATCTGCGGACTTGGGACACCTGAGGGCAAGCACACAAGATTGAGTCCTCGAAAGCCAAAAATTTCCTTTGGAATGAAGGAAGTGTGCTGCACATACTGAAAATGGCTGGCTTGATTGAGCAGAGCGCTATAGTCCTCTGGGAGGTCGATCAGTTGATTTCTTCTCCTTGGGTATCTGTTCAACAAGAACTTGCTGACTGAATAGGAAGTTTCTAACGTGGCTCAAAGTTAAAAAGCAAATAAATTACCTGACTGTTTGAGTTATGCCTTTCAGATGTTTGGTTATTGCTGGGCTGCTGCACCACCTTAAAGCAAAAAAAAAAAAAGTTTATTTCATCATTTATGTTGACAGACAAAACATGATTGCAAAAATTAAACACCCACCTATGCAGCAGTGGTGCCACAGTGTCTTTGTGCTCCTGGAAAAGTTGGAACACATTCGAAGGCAGTGCCAAGTAACTGCAGACTGCCTCCATTTGACCTTGACGGGAAACTGCAACAGAAAATGTCAGCTTGGATGCTTCAATATACTGCAAGATCAAGTTAGATATAGGGGGTCCTCAGTTTTCAAAGGTCCAGACATACGTAAGAATACTTAAGACTTTTTTGTTTACACTGCAGCTCAATTCCGATTTCTTTGCCCATATGCGACAGGT
>NW_017840347.1:0-1050 GCF_001891065.2 Hippocampus comes
CTGCAGTCGTCTTACCATGTGAATATCCTCTTTCAAGTCAAAATTATTTCCAAAGAAGCTCCTCTCGTCTGCTAGATAGTGAATGACAAAGAAAGATATTCTATTTGGAAATGCTGGAACTGCCAGCCTCCCTGCTATCTATAAAAGAAAATATGCCGTAAACATGTAGCGAGCTTATAGTCACATTGGATATGGCAACGCTCTACAAATGTCAACAATGGCTGAATAATTCAAAGCCCTGAGGTAAATTGACCTCTCAGCCCCGCATGTTGGAAAGTGGAGACGCAGGGAGCCAACATTAGAAACTCCCATTTTTTTAGGGGGTGGGTAGGACTTTTGAAACTTTATTAATGTGATGCCATATTCTATGTTGTATTAACTTCTGCAATGGTGCGGGAAAATAAGATACGCTTGTCTAAGAAAAGAGGTATACGAGTTGCTGACACATGACCCTCAGATACAAAACCTCAACTCTGAATAAATCATGGACACGTTGTTGCCTCCTTGTGCTGAAATGAACTTGATACGCCATTCATAATTCAGCAACATGCCAAGGGAACAAACTCCAAAATCAAAAGGGTGCCAGCACGTAGACGATGAGTGCTCGCTTGGCGTTACCTCGTCGTGCGCAGATGAGCTCGTGAACGCCGCAGTTCCTCCCGCCCCCTGGTGAGAGGAGAGAAGATGAGAAATAGGAGTACAGACTTTGGACTTTTCATTTTGGGAATTCCAATGCTTTTTTTCCCCATTTCTGGAATGGAAAATGGAATTAATACTATATATAAAAGTCTTAGGAAAGAAGCTCTACAGAGCCCAGACAGGCACAACAACTCCCTCTAGCGGTGAGAAAAGGTACATATTCATTTGCAGTATCAATTGACAGTGGTTTGGAGACTGGTTTTGGGTAGTCATGATCAGATTCAAGACACTTTTCAAATAATTGCTATTAGCTAATTAAGAGTGGAGTTACGGCTTGAAGGAGGTTGCTTTTTGTTCGCTTGAGATAAATGACATCAACCGCAAACTCCTATTTTGGGGAAATGTTGTGAG
>NW_017840348.1:0-1051 GCF_001891065.2 Hippocampus comes
ATGTTATCAGGTTATAGAGTGCATGAAAGGGTTAATCACTTGTCTGGGACAAAATATTCCAAGGTTGAAGAATTGGAACATGTTTTAAAGTACGCACAGAATATTTAATACATGACACCAAACACAAATATCCCCCCCACCCCTCCTGTCCCCCCATTTTCCATTTATTGAATGTTTATCAGCATTTTAGGGCGAAATCACTGATCGGTGATGGGCTCCAAGATCCCGATCATGTAAAGCCGAGCTTTATCCTTAAAAATGTTTTGCACATGGGAGTTCACTGTACAAGCAACTAGAGTAGAAATACTATTTTCAACATGGTGCCCATACTCGACAGCATGTTTCCTCTCCCAACAGCGGTAATCAGTTTCACGTCCGGCAAGGTACCACTGGTACCAGCCCCCGAGATAGTAGCAGCACGACTGGCCGACCGGTGCTGCAAGTTCCAAATCAGGGCCCCTACTGCCAACTGCTGGGTGGATCGCCCTACAGCCCAGCCAGCGCTCAGGTACCGCAGGTTCGAAAACAGACTATTAGGAAAGAGAGTGGAGGTGTACTTCATAAAATGACCCATGTTTCAACTTCCCAGACGAGCCTCACTAGGACGCCGGGTCGCCCTTTCGTCTTCCCGCTCTCCCCCGGCCCCACCTCCCGCGTTCGCTCTCCGTCGCCTCGGTCCCGGGAGCTCCTTGGGGTTAACGTGGGCCAACGGGTTCGAAGACTCAGCTCACCCGGTGCCGGCGAGGAAGATAAGGAGTTGTCGGGAGGCGGCGGAGGAGACAGGCAAGAGGAGCGGAGACGCCAAGCGCAGCTGCTGCAGATTCATAAAGAGCTGCAGAACGTGGAGGTGAGCCTTCCACCCATTTCACTCAGGCTCTATCGATTCATCCGATTTCTATAGCACTTGCCCTTATTCGGGTTGCGGGTGTGCTGAAGCCGATCCCAGCTGACTTTGTGCTAGAGGCTGTTTGCACGCTGGACTGGACAAACAAGCATTCACACTCACTTTCATAAGTACAATTGTATCTCTACTTACGAACGTCTCTTCATA
>NW_017840349.1:0-1052 GCF_001891065.2 Hippocampus comes
TTTTCTTGGACTACAACTATATCCGTGCCTTCATTAAATGTTTTTCTTGTAAATTTTTGTGATTGTGTTTTTTGTTCATGATGACTCATGGAAGTTCTGCTTTAATCTAATGTAACTTTTTTGGTGGGGCCAGCTAGCTCAGCAGATATCCGCAAAAAAACAACAATACATCTTTTCCCTTTTCTCCTAACTTCTTGGCACGGAAGCCTTTTTCAAATGTTGGGCCCCAACTCGACTCGGAGTACTCCAAGTTGTCCACGCGCGGCTTACGAGGAGCCTCGCCATGAAAAATGCACCCGACGTGGCAGGCCCCGAAGAACACGCCAGCTGAACGCGTTGAAAAAAAAATGAGCGTCCTCATTTCAAATTTCATTCCCGGAAACAGATGGTGACCTCTTCCTTTGTTGTGCTACACTCGGATGCGTTTGAGTGCGCTGAAGTGAACGCGGCTTTTGTCAGTGCGCCATCAGGATCGAGCGCCCCATTTCCCGTTTTTCGTCCAAAAGCTGATTCGAAGAGCGATGAGCATTGTAACTGCATCGACTGTATAGTTGACTTGTCTTCCGTCGACGATCAGATGCGCGCGCCGGAGAAGGTCGGTCGTTAGGGCAAAAACTCATTAGCCGACGGCAAAGAGTAAGCAGGAGGCGGGCGCGGCGGGATCGCTGTCACACCAAAGAAAATAACAATTAGGAAATGTCGTCGGGTAAATAACACACTAGGGGGGTGTCAAAATGGAGGTTAATTGGAGCACGCCGCCACCGCGCTTCGGATTCTTGTCCAGTGGAGCGAACATATTCCGTGGCTTTTATTTTTGAGCTGTTTTTGGCACTGTTGCATGAGTGCATACTGTCGGTTGATTTTTATTTATTTTTATTCCCCATTAATGTTGGATGCGTTGTCACGATTCTTGACATAGTTCTGTTCCAAAATGGCAACGCTACACTAAAAAAAATTTTATGCGCAACAAAACACACTTTTTTCCTTGTTTTCTTGTATTTCATATTTTTTTGTGAAATTATAACTTTTCTCAGTTTCCACTTTTTTTTTTT
>NW_017840350.1:0-1051 GCF_001891065.2 Hippocampus comes
AAAAAAAAAACAACAGTAGAAAGTGTGAGAGTGTTTTAGTCGTGTGGTGTGAAAGCAAAACAAATTGCAGTTGTGTGTGTCTGTGTGAAACCATTTCAACAGTGTGTGTGAAAGCATTTCAGTAGTGTGTGAGACCTTTTCAGTGGTGAACATGAGCAAAGCAAATTCTGGTATTCGTGCGAGAGAGAGTATTTCATTCTTGTGTGTAAGGGTATTTCAATTGCCTGCGAGTGTTTCGGTAGCGTGTTAGCGCATTTCCACAGTTTATGTGAGAGCTTCCCAATAGTGAATGGAAAGCAAATAAAAATTCAGTTGTGCATGAGAGAGCATATTAGGAGTGTGTCTGTGTTTCAGTAGTATGTAGAAGCAAAACAATTTTCACTAGAATGTGAGGGTGTTTTCGTCATGTGTGCGGGATAGCTTTTCAGTCATGTGAAATGAGGTAAAAATTTGTTTTACTAGTCTTTGAAAACATTCCGGTAGTGTGTTTGGGTATCTAAACCAAAAGAAAACAGTAGCTAGTGCGAGAGCATATCAGTAGTGACCCTTATATCAAACGGCGCTCTTTACGGTCATGACTAGAAGAGCAAAACCAGTAGCCTGGGAAAACCTCCACGGGGTTTCTGCAATGAGCAGCAGGCAGCGGATGTTTAGTTTAAGTGTGACCCACTCCCCCTTCTTGGCTGCCGCTCACCTGAAGTATGAGCAGGAAGAGGAAGTAGGTGTTGGCCACTTCCTGAAACTGCTCGAACAGGTTGATGGGCAGGAAGGTGAGGACGTTGTACTTGGATGTGGTGATGCAGTTACTCTTGTTGTATTTTGAAGGCGCACGAGGAAAGGACACACACACACAGATCAAATCCTGTATAGCACGGCATAATGTTGTGTAGCAGGGAGAGAGAGAGAGAAAGAGAACTTACAGCATACTGGAATTTTTCATTGTACTCTCTGTCATTGGCCCTGACTCTTCTCTCCTCCTCTGCGGGAACACAACAGACACATTGTGTGATGTAAACATACAACTATTATTAAACACATGACAATCTCATTT
>NW_017840351.1:0-1052 GCF_001891065.2 Hippocampus comes
TTCAAAATGTATTGTGGTGCTATGTATAAAAAGGTACCATGCATGTCGTTCTGGACCAAAGTGGGTTCTGTTGTTTCATCAGTCTGACAAAGAAAAATGAAGGATAACCTTCAGTTTGCCAAAATCCAGCATCATCTCGAGGGAGACCAGTTGCTCGATGACTTTCATTTTTTTGACCCCCTCGTTGCACTCAATCACGATCTGGCTCGAACAAAAATAAAGGATGAAATGAGCTGTGAATTTATTTTCATTTAATTGCACGGAATTAAAGAAACTGTACCCCGTGTATGGCCTCCTTTGCTTTGTGAAGATAGGACACGTCCTCTGAATCCACTTCAGTCAGTTTTAGGATATTCTAAGAAAAAATAGACACCCAGATTTATTAGGTACACAATCTAACGGTAATTAATTTTAAAAATAGTTTCAAAGTACTGCACACCATCATCAGTTTACAATTTAGAGCACACATGATGCAAAAGCTCTCTTGGAATCATGTTGATTGAATTAAATTGCATTTTCACATAGTTCAATTTTTTTGCAATGTAAAGGCTGTCTTGAATAAAGATGTTACAAGTGAACACATGTCAAAAGCAAATTACCTCCAGAATGAGCTTAATACGAGTGATTCTTTGGAAAGGAAGGACAAGGAAGGACTTAAGACGCTGCCTCTGGCACACCGGCTCGCCCTCGAGCTGCTCGAGACATGACACGAAGTCACGGTTTTGCTGCCTTGAGATGGAAGAAGAGCGATGAGGGCGAGAGCACATGGAATCAGCGGCAAAACACGGCACACTCACAACAGCTGGTTGATAAGTGCCTCCTGGTACATCATGTTGGTAATGTAGGGCACGTAGTGGGTGCGGAAGGCGGGGCAGTGGTCAAGTACAATGTCCCCAAGCTGGGATAAAAACACGCTCTTGCCCAGGCGGCTCTCCAGGTCCATGAGAAACCTCAAATAAGAATATATTTTAAAAGGGGCAGCACAGATCGGCTCCATTTTACCCGTAAGGACAAACAGTCTTTAAACATGCAGTATAAGAAGGTGTAAAGTA
>NW_017840352.1:0-1053 GCF_001891065.2 Hippocampus comes
GCCTAAAAGTCAGCTGGGAAAGACTGCAGCTCCTATTCGTGACCCTAAACAGCATGAGCAGTCTCGAAAATGGTTGGATGGACAGATGGATGTGTTCCCATTATGGTACATGGTTTTCCATGCTCCATTCCAGACTCTTGAAATGAAAATCAGAACAATCAGCACGCGCTTGCGTCACTGCTCACTTTTTAGAGCCATCGTCTGTTTCTATGACATGGAACAGGGTGATGTTGAATATGACCTGGTGTCCATTATTCCAGGCAAACAGCACTCTCTCTCTGGCATTGTAGTCAAGCATGGAGATATGGAAGTACTGGTTGAGAAATGGAATGTCGATGTACTCATATGTTGAAGTCTTTGTGGAGTATGCGTAGTAAACCTTTGCTCCCGATAGGTGAGAGTTGGTGATGTAGAGCGTCCCGCAGATCATGAATGACTCCCCGGCATTCCTTTTGGAGTATTCGGTGTTCCAAGTGTTCAGGACCTGCAAGGTGTCCGGATCGATCTGGGCAATGACAACATTCCCGGCATTTTGGTTGGTGGCATATGCGATCCACATGCCGAGTTCATCCGCCATGACGTCGATGTCCGAGTACCCTCCCCACGTGTACGGGTACATGTTATGGAACCCGGCAAACTCCAATTCTCGCTGGGCCAGCACGGTGCCTGTCTCAAAGCTGTACTTGACAATAATGTTGCTCTGGTACTTGTTGTAATAAAGTGAGCCGTTGTAGACCACGTGATTGGTTCCCTCCCATTTGAAAGGAAGGCTGTAAGTGCGAGCGACCACTCCTGCTGTGAAGTCCTCCATTGTCTTGAACTCTCGGACGATCTTACTGTTGGTATAACCGTCCATGTACCAAACCTACACGTCAAATAAATTGAAGAGGTGGATGTAGAGATAGGAGGGTTGGATCGATTGATAGCGAGGTTGGGCAGACGGAAGGTTGATTGATTGATTGATAGATGATTTGGTGTTGGTTGGGTTGGTTGAGGGATTGGTGATTGAGGTTGGACAGATGAGTGGATAGGTTTGATGGATGGGTGGAGAGT
>NW_017840353.1:0-1052 GCF_001891065.2 Hippocampus comes
TATATATATATATATATATATATATATATATTGCAGATTTGCAGTACACCCATTGCCAGGGGGCTGGCGCTGTGGTTGGTCAGCGGCGAAAAGTACTGTAAAACTTTACGATGAAAGTATCTTGTATCGTATCGTAAAGGCAGCTTTCGAAACTTCAGTTAAAAAAAAAGTGATGTTTGTCACCCTCGTTTCATTCTCACGACAGGTTTGGGAAAAACAAAGAGGAAAACAAGTGCCCGCGATGCTTCGCCGACGCCAAGCTCCGATACGGAATACCCCTCTAACGGTAGCGGTCTCGGTGGGGGAGGAGGAGGAGGAGGCGGCGGAGGGGCGGCGGAGAGAATCAACGACCTCAACATCCCCGCCGTGGTCAAGTTCGCCTACACGGCGGAGAGGGACGACGAGCTGACCTTGACGAAGGGCTCCCGGGTGGTGGTGATGGAGAAGTGCAGCGACGGGTGGTGGCGAGGCAGCCAGGCAGGACGTGTGGGCTGGTTCCCCTCCAATTACGTGCAGGAGGAGATGGTAGGGGCGGAGGACAGAGAGGAGGGGGATTCCTCACGGATATACCACACTCAAGGGACCATGCTTGCCAACGGGAGCGTCGGCAGCCGCGTGCTGGACGTCGTGCAGACCCTCTACCCCTTCAGCTCTGTCACGGAGGAGGAGCTCAACTTTGAGAAGGGCGAGGTCATGGAGGTGGTGGAGAAGCCGGAGAACGACCCCGAGTGGTGGCGGTGTAAGAACTCGCGCGGCGTGGTCGGCTTGGTTCCTAAAAACTATGTGATGGTGCTGGACGAGCGAACCGGCCCGCCTTCCTCCAAGACCATCTCGCCGCAGAACCGCTACGCGGCGCCGTCGCGCTCAGGCAGGTTCGCCGGGAGGGACTGGTACTACGGCAACGTTACCCGACATCAGGCCGAGCGCATACTTAATGAGCGAGGGGACGACGGTGACTTCCTCATACGGGACAGCGAGTCGTCGGTGAGTCAAAAAAACATAAATTGCCACTTTTTGGGTTGTAAATGGGTCGAAAATTTCCGCAATGGTGA
>NW_017840354.1:0-1053 GCF_001891065.2 Hippocampus comes
TTTTTTTTTTTTTAAGCCTGCAAACAGGTGAATCGGCAGGTTCCGACAGAAAATATACAGGGGTCCTCTCTACGTGCACAGATACCTTTTAATTACTTTATATTTAAAGGAATATCTTACTTTGGTGTTGTAGCTAAGATGCGCTCCACGCTGCTGTCCAGCGGCCTCCATGTCAATGTGGCGGAGATGATGAAGAGGCACCTAGCCTCGGTCCAGGTGTCGGTCAGCGCCTGCCGCCTGCTGAGCCTCCTCTTTCAGGGCCGGACGGCCGGCCTGGACGAGCTCAACATGGCCGTGGGTCAGATCCTGAGTGTCATGAAGTTCCACAACTTCCAGCCGGAGGTTCAGCTGGAGGCCCTGCGGGCCAGCATGGTCTTCCTCTGTCCAGGTATGATTCAGTCAGTAGACCTGAAGTCAAAATGCTCCTGCTGCATGCGGCATGCTAAACTTTCCCAGACCGGAGTTTACGAGAGCACGGCGCCTCGGTGGCAGACCCCGACATGGTCGATGTGTCCCTGAAGGTCCTAAAGAACCAGTGTGTGGTGGAGGGAGCGCATGCAGTCTACCTGGAGGTTCTCAATAGGGTACAAATGCCACAGTGTCATGACCGTCTGGCACAATATGACAGCGGTGCCTCTGTATTGTCATTCTGGGACCGGTTTCTTCTGTCTGTTCAGTTCATCAGGTGTCCGACCATCCAGGTGTGCGGCTTTAAGGTGCTCTCCGCTCTGGCTGACTGCTCAGGTGCAGTGGACCTGCTCTGCCAACAAGGGGCCATTGACACGGTGCTCCACACGCTGCAGATGTTCCCGCAGGATCGAGGTGCGCTCATATAATCCCTGCTCCAAAAGATAAATAAATAAAATGAAAATTCATGCTTCCTTCCTATCCGGCAGAAATTCACTACTGGGGTCTGACCCTGCTCAGCTTCCTGGTGTCCAAGAAGAAGCTCTCCAGGATGATTGTCCCCGTCCTGGCCTCAGTCTTGGTGGCCTCACTGGGCCAGTACAAGGAGGATTATGACTTGCTGCTCAAGGTATCGAGCATCCAGCA
>NW_017840355.1:0-1053 GCF_001891065.2 Hippocampus comes
CCCAGAGGGGGTCCTGGGCTGTCAACATAACCTTTGTTGTATTATTGTTTCCAACAATGGCAGCCATCGGAGCCAGTTCGGAGTTCGAAGAAGGAATTAGCAGGGGCATTTAGTTTGTACTTAATCGTAGCCGGCAATGTTAGAACGTCAACAAAAACAAATCTGATAGAATAAGGTATGAGAGATACGGTATACGCATAGATGTCTGTCCACATCAATATTAAATATGAAAAAATATCAATCGGATTTGTGCGTGATTACAGGTTTGTGCCGTTTGACGGTTGTTTTCATCTTTATGGACATTCAAACCATTTACAGCAGCTGTACACGTTGGTCTCATTATTTATTTCACACAATTTTATTGCCATACTCTTATATCTTTTAATATATATTAAAAAAATTCATTGGTAAGGTTATTCCGTGGACTTGTCATTCAAAACAAAGTCAATCTTAAATTTTCACAAGCAATAATTTGTTGAGACATGCAACTTTTGCAAGTGGGCGGGACGGCACTATTTTTCACGCAACCTAATGTCACGATTTATGTAAAATAAAAAAAAAACAACAACTGCAAAATAAAGATAAATGTGTTGAATATGACACACAATCTGCTTACTACTGCTTACACAAATACAAATATGACTAATATGACCATCCATATCACAAAATTAATTATCACATTTTTTTGGGCTGTGTTTAGTTGTATTTTTGTATATTTATTTTTAGTTCATTTTACTGTGTTCTGTACAAAATATGTATTCTACGAACAAATGGAAAAACGTTAATTAAAAATCGCATGGAATTTTAAAGAAAAATGCAACATTGGGATATGTAGGGGACCAAAAAGAAACTAGTCGTTTTTATTTACATTTTTTTTACAATTTAATTGAAAAACAAAAGGTAGAGAAAGTAAAGCTAAACAAGTGTGGACACCTTCTTGATAACCGCGATGATGGCTTGGTTCAGAAATAACCGTATCGAGGGTCTCTGATTAACCCTAAATCAATTTCAGCTGTTCAATTAGACTTTTCCTGGAATTTTTTTTTTTTTTTT
>NW_017840356.1:0-1053 GCF_001891065.2 Hippocampus comes
TGCTACAGTCCCACATTTGCAGTTCACCGGCAGCGGAATTCCGAGTGTCGTAAAAAAGGGTAACAGAGATAAGAGGAGACAATATTTTATACAGCGCAGCCGACAAGATAGCACACAATATGATACGATGTGATACAAGGAAGATAAGACCAGACATAATATAAAAAGATAATATAATTCGATACTATATCACACAAAGATGAGATTTGATATTGTAGGACACCGATGTGATGCTCCTCTATGTGTACAGTTTGATATAAACAGGATAAGGCAATTCATATGAGAGCAGTCAACACACCACTTTTCTGCCTTCCTTTGCTTCTTCCTTTCTTAATCCCGCACTTTTTCCTTCCTTCCTTATTTCCTTCCATCCACCCTTCCTTCTGTCACCGCTATTTTTTAATCGTGCATCCTTCTATGTTGTTTTCTTCTTCCTTCTTAATCTTCCTTACGCCATTCCTTTCCTTTGCTAAAATGTAATTTTCAGCTTTCCTTAATTCTTTCCTTTGTTCTGTCCTTTATTTCTTCTTTTCTTCCTCCCACCTTCTTTCCCTCGGGCCAGCTTTTTATTGATGTTTCCTTCCCGAAGCCTACTTTTTAGCCCTCGTTCAATCCCTCCTTCCTTCCTTTTGTCACACTTGGTTTTTGTTAATGTATCGTTGGCTGAAAACAACTCATCTGCCTCCCTTCGATACTGCTTTGGAACCTACTTTCTTTGTTTTAATTCAAATTATTCGTCGTTATTGATGGTAAATGTAAAGAAATAAATCAAAAAAGGGTTTATCAGGGTATAGCGAAAATCTGCATATTCTGTATTTGACGGCCATGGAAAATGTCCGGTGGTGGGGGGGCAACCAAAATTATTTGTATTTATTATGAATAACAAAATCCGTGAATCCTCGGGTGCCGAATTTGGAGTATGCGGGGGTCCACGTACTCCGAGGGACGCTAAATTTACGTGTGTCCTGTATTGTCCTACCGCCAGGTGGCGCGGTTTCCTCACTATCCTCCATGTCTTCCGACCAGGACGGTGGGAGTTCTCCCGCCCTCCCT
>NW_017840357.1:0-1053 GCF_001891065.2 Hippocampus comes
TGTGTGTGTGTGTGTGTGTGTGTGTATATCTTGTGTGTATCTTTAGGGCCTTGTCCACTTCAAAACAGCAGCTGATAACATCACTTTGTAAAAGTTGTCACGTCAGCTGCCAAAATGTCCTCTCGCTAGTGCCAAATGCATGAGTCTATTTTGAAGATCAGTGACTCCAAATTCGGCTGGCCCTTTTCAAGAGGAAAAACGTGCCACGGTGTTATTTCTATTTGAGCATCTTGTGGCTTGATTCCAATGGAAAGTTCCCCCAAAGCAAAAGAGCCAAGGTCAATTTGCATGCCTTTCCATTCTGAGCTCACAAATGGTCGGTCGTCTCTTCTGAAGATAAAGCAGCTTCTATTCGGCAGGGAATACTGTACAAAATGCGTGAGTACGGCTTTGATTGCCCGTGCAGTGCAAAGTCAATGATGTTTGCACACTCTCTCTGTTCTGGTCAGTCTCTGATGTAGTTAGGGAAGTCCGTTCATATGACAAAGTCACAAGCCTTGCTTTGTCGGCTTTTACAAACTACTTTGATTGATAAAATGAAGAATTTTCATTCATGGGAAACAAATCAAGTTCTTGTCTCCGCTCTCAAATGATGAGAGCGTGTCCGCCGAGCGCACTGAAACCCAGCAGTGTTGTTTTGGGCAGCCAATTTAGATTTAGTCTTAGTCTTAGTTTTTGGAGCAAAAATGCTTATTAGTTTCAGTCACATTTTAGCCATTTCTATTCCAGTTTTAGTCTAGTTTTAGTGGATGAAAATTCAAAAAGGTTTTAGTCGGATTTTGTGTTAAAAATAGACATACACGGTTTCCTGTATGCACTGGACCACTGGATCATCGGGCTGCCCTCACCCGTTTATATTTATTATATATGTTTTCGTTTTGGTCCAAATATAGTCTTCGAGTACATCCCAAAATTTTAATTACGTTATTAATTTTGGAATAGAAAATATGAGCTGTAACTATAAAAGGTGTTTCATAAGTTATTGTGTTTATTTTGTTACTTCTGTTCGGTTTCTGCTGAGGATTCCTGCAATTCCAAGTCAAACATGATATA
>NW_017840358.1:0-1053 GCF_001891065.2 Hippocampus comes
ACATCACAGATTCAATAAATACTATTCTATCCATCATACACAATTGGCTTCAACCTACCGCGATAGTCTTGCTGAGACAAGTGGGAGCAATGCATTAATGTACACATTAATAAATACTGAATGTACGACTCCCTCTATGAGCCGTTATTTTATCGTGGTTGAAGGATTTGTGTCTCTCAAGGATCCGAGGAGCTAGGTTTCCCGGGGCTTTATGCCGCTGGCAGTATCACCCATGGTAAACAGGTCCTAGATGAGGAACCAAAGTACAGTTCTCAGAGCCCCAATGATGAATATAAAAGGAAATCGTTTTCTCTTGCCCAGATGCAAGTCACTGGTGGCCCCCTCTGGAGATGGGGCTCATTGGCGAGTCCCTGGTGGCCAGGCCTCCACCCTTGGGGCCCGACTGGGCTCAGACATAAATGAGCATGTGGGTCCCCGTTCCCATGGGCTCACAACCTGTGAGAGCAGACAAGGGGGTTGGGTGCAGTGTGAACTGGGCAGTGGCCAAAGGCAGGGCCATTAGCCGTCCAATCCCCAGCCACAGAATCTGACTGGAGGACATGGAACGTCACCTCTCTGACAAAGGAGCCTGAACTGGTGTCCGAGGACGAGAAGTTCCACTTGATATAGTCGGGCTCGCCTCTGCACACAGCCTTTGGTACCAGTCCTCTCAAGAGGTGTTGAACCAGTCCTCTCAAGAGGCGTCGGACTCTCTTCCACTCTACAGTTTCCCATGGGGAGAGGCGTGAAGTTTGGCATCTGCTCATTGGGGTTCACCCTGGTGAAAGAGAGGGCGCCTCCCTTCGCCTTCGAAAGGGATGACTGGGGGACTATTGTTTGTACCAATGTGCCTAACAGTGCTTCGTAGGCATTTCTCTTCATAGGTGCAATTTTATGTGATCCGAAGTTGTTTTGCCCAATGCACGTCCCGGCATTGTATCAACCTACTGGTGGGCGTGTCTTTAGCGTCCTCTTTCATGCCCACTTACTGTCTGTTTGAGAGGGATGAAATTTCATCTTTGCCGTATGTTGCACATACTGCACATTTGACAA
>NW_017840359.1:0-1054 GCF_001891065.2 Hippocampus comes
AAAAAAAAAACCTCACTAAATACATTTTTGTGTGAAACCTGGAAAAAATGAATGGTTTTCACACTGCACTTAGCAGAGCGCAGTGCACAATCGACCAACCCATTCATTGCGTCTGTGCGACCGCGGCACAGCGGTGTAACGTTGTGCTCTGGGGACTTGCTGTGCATAAATTGAAATTTGCTGGCGCATCCAATAGGAGGGAAGGTTGGAGCCAAGTTGAATGAATGCACTTTCCACTTTTTTTCTGGGGAGGGGGTGGCAATGGCAATTAGAACACCTTGAATGGTAATCGGCATCATAGAACAGACTGGACTACTTCATAGATGTTGCTAAATGTTTGGGTACGTAAAAGCGACATGTTGCCCTCGTTTGACCGAAGCGACTATGTTACACTTTATAGGATGTTACAGTGTGTGGACACTTGCTGCAGTCGCGGTGGCGGCAGCCTACGCCGGGAAGGTTAAACATGTTTGGTCCGTGTCCTGGTCGGCAGATTAATGACATTAACGAAGTTTCCATTAGTCTTGCAACTGGGGGAGACATGGGCGTCCATGCAGAAAGCCACATGACTGAGGCAGAGATAAGAGAAAATGAAATACGTCTTCGTGGAGACAAGGGAGGGAGGACAGGGGGGGGGGGTAGTGCAGGAAGTGCCACTCCAAATTAGCCGCAGGCCCAGTTTGTTGTTACTTCATTAACCCAACAGCCCCGGGAAAACTCAAAAGTGGGGTTACAACCTTAAGCAACGGGGAGGCCTGAAATGTGCAAAGAAAAGCTCCTATAGTCATTGCTCGCTTGTAAACTATTGACACAATACAGACTAATGTTTGAAGGGAAAGCTATTTTTAGGAAAATGCAGTGTGCCGTCCCTTTATGTGACTTAGTTCAACACAATTAAGTCTTTTTTTTTTTTAAATTTCCTTCTACATCATATGGTGGTGCCTTGAGGTACGAGTGACCCATCTTCCAAATTCTTCAAGATGATAGAGAGATAAAACAAAATCTAGCTTAAGGCTAATGCTAGCATAGGCGGTGATCAGCATCTATCTGGTTA
>NW_017840360.1:0-1054 GCF_001891065.2 Hippocampus comes
GCTGTATATGAATACATCAGTTGAAAACTCTGCAAGCTTTTCCCATGACCTTTCTCATTGCATGCGATTGCATCACTTTTGAAATGACCACCAAAGTCACGCTGGTATTAGTCCACTCCGGGACATCAAATGATCACGTTTTGCCTGTTTAGATTACAGTTTACCTTGGGCGACTCCTGCCTATTACTGTCCAACAAATGCCTGCCAGGAAATGACTTGTCAGCCTCATATAAATAATGTTCTGGGTTGGTTCTTGACCTCGCAATGGAAAGGTGGCTGCTTCTCACTCCATGATTTGCTTATTTTAGAGCCACTGTGCAATTATATATTCAAAGTGCATGGGAAGTAAAAGGATGCCTTCTCAAATGAGGCTTGAAAGCAGCTGCAAAGATTTTGGGATTAAAACTTCCAGACTCCAAAGACAAAATTGATCATAGTCAGTCTAAGCAGAAATATATCGCTTTGAGAGATTTTAGGTTGCTGCCTGGTGAATTATGTATGAACATAAAACATGTATAGAAAGCATTAAATTGAACAAATGATGAGGGTGAGGCTTGTGCTTGTTCACATCATGCTTCACAGCAGCACCAGCCCTCACCACAAACTCAAAGAACAAATTGGGCATGTTGTGTGGGATGGTTGGACTGCAAAACATTTTATTTGTTTTAGTATTTAGTAATCCATTAAATAATGAATTAAATAATGAATGGATCATTAAAAATACACCTCCCGGTAGTTTCATCTCTCTTTTATCCTCTTCATTGTGTGTTTTTCAGGCACTATTGCAAGATCCACTGTACATTGGGCTCAGGCACAAGAGGGTGCGAGGCCAGGCATATGATGACCTGCTGGATGAATTTATGAAGGCTGTGACAGACAGGTCTGTTCAGATTCAATTCGTCATTTGCCCACTTCCTCTTTACAGTCTGCCGCTGTGACTTTCAGACATGCAGCTCTCTTAAGCCATTTGGAGCCTACTATATATGCATGCAGTATGTGATGCAGACAGACCCATTTTGTGGGATTCAGCTGTCTGGAAAACAATTTACCAGTG
>NW_017840361.1:0-1055 GCF_001891065.2 Hippocampus comes
AATGACAAACATGAACATACTGTTTGATGGTCGGCGCCATTTTTATTCTTAAAAATCAAAGCCGTGTTTACTTTTGTTCGCCGACGTCACAACTTGCGGCCACTCTCAGTTGGCAAGTACAGGGATGTGCTGCGTTTGAAGTTACCTTTTTGGATCCGGATTTTTCTGAATTTTCTCTCTCTTTCTCACCATGGGTCCAAACCAAGTCAGTTCTACGTAAAAGAAGCCTGAAATCACAAAGAAAAAAACAAAACCGCGTCATCAACGTGAAGAAGCAGCGCCAGCCAAATACTTTTCCGATTTGAAAACGATCCCATAAAGCAGAAGTGGTTGATTATGGCCAGCCGAGAGCGTCCAAATAAGCTTTCTTTGGCACTTGTTTCCCGGCCAGATGCTTGCTTGCGTTCACCCACGCAAGGTCGAGCGTTGCGGGAACTCGACGAGAAGGTTCGGCGATCCGGATTAATGTCATGAAAGGCGCACAGACGTAAAAGGAAAGCACCATTAGGAAAAGCAACTCTCGAAGGAGCGTTTCACTGTCATCATCTCAAACTTGAAATGAGGTCACCCCGAGCAAGGTGGCTCATTAACTTTTTGATCTTAGCACACAGATGCCGACTTGCCCTGTTCCGTTGATTTTGACATTGACGCCCGAGTCGATGCGTGTAACAAGACGTTATCTTTGATGCATTTCTTGAAGCACCAAACAAGTTGACATCAATTCGAGTGGTTGATTTATGCTTCTGGTTCTCCGCCGATTGTGATCCAAGATCAGTTCCTGATCAGTGGCCTGCCTGCTTTGAAATGCAAAAGCAAAAAGTGCACTTAGGTGTACGTGCTGTGAATTTCAAACCGCGACGCAGCTCTGATGTCTCGAGAGTCTTGAAATCTTTCTTCAAAATCGGAGCTCAGGCGTTTAAGTCGAAGAAGAAGAAAGTCAGGACACTGGTTAAACCCACGTCACATGACTTACGAGCGCCACGTTGTGAACGAGCATCTCGATGACCGCTTTAGGCTTGTGGTATCTTTTCGGAGTGGATTTTTTTTGGGGGGGG
>NW_017840362.1:0-1054 GCF_001891065.2 Hippocampus comes
CACACATACACACACACTTGAATGTGAGATCATGTTGCTGTACAAAAATGGAGACAGTGATGAGAGATGAAAATGAAAGCAAATGAAAGTGTTTGACAAAACAGCCAATAACACCTGCCCTTAAACGACACATTTTGTGCCTCATTGGGATAGTGGATTTTTTTCATGTCCCCTCTCTAATTCAATCGCACTTAAATCACTTGTAGCACAATTCTAATTTGAAGAGTTGATTGCGTCAAGTTTGATTTTACAGCTCACAGAGCAGATCAAAAGCGTTTGCATGGGAAAAGCAACAATGATTATTGGAGCACCCATAGCAACTGTAGGTACGAGTGCACTCTTTGTTCTTCTTTGAGACAATTCAGTGAATGGAAGAAGGCACACTAGTAACCTGCTTTTGTGGTCTATGAAATTTTTGGGGCCTGCATGAGCACCTCAAATACACTCAAAGCTATGACGCTGCCAATTGAAATGGAATATGATATAAATATACAATATCTTTGCCAAATCAGTACTGTCTTGGATATCATGTCAAAATTTGGGCATTTTGTTGCATTTGGCTCCAGATCTTCATATTTGAGAACAACATCTACTACAGAGCAACAATAGAGAGTCGCACCATCCGCCTGGTTTCGACCGGGAAGGAGGGCGTGGTCTTCAACGGCCTGGCTGACTGGCTCTATGAAGGTAATACTCCCTGCAACCATGGAACCATATTGCAATAGTCCATTGACATTCCTAACACAGGAGAAGAGTAGCAATAAATCAATCGTACACTAGCAAAACCCTGAGCAAGTTTCTCAACGTCAACCTTTAGGTATTGAACGTCCATCTTGATGCTCGATTATGTTGTGGGGGTTCCTCTAACAGTTCACTGGAGAAGAGGCAGTGAATTCATTCACTCAATCGCCACTTCATTTCGCACACAGTTTTACATTATTGTTGATAATCAGTTAATTTGAGCAGGAGACTTTACACAGATTTGATTGGCTGGATATGATCGGCAGACATTTCGCATTTTCTGCAAGATCGATGATCGGTTGTAACGTCATAC
>NW_017840363.1:0-1056 GCF_001891065.2 Hippocampus comes
AAAAAAAAAAAAGTCGTCCCTGGCCCCTGACTTGTGCCTCTAATTCAGTATACAAGAAAACATTATGCCTGAAGAAAAACAATAAATATGTGAGACAAATACTTTTTCACCACACTGTATGTTTTGATGCGAATCGGTCACGTCGGTATTCAATTTGCAGAGATGAACTGTTAACAGGCTCACTTTTCAGTTTGCATATTTGTCATGGCCTAAATGACTTCCTCTTGTCTTTCCTTTCAGGCAGGAAAGGGTTACTCTCCATATTTCCTGTCCAATTCCCTGAGCAGTGGCTATGTTCTGATTGCTTTCTAGATGTTAACATTCCCAGGCTCTTATAACCTTCTTGGTTTGCCTCTGCTGTCCAACAGCTGTCCCAGGTGAACAAGTGGGCGAACCTCCTGTTTTTAAGGCTACAATCGACATTTTTTTCTCACGGGGGGCAGGAGATACCGGCACGGAAAGGGGCAGGAGGCTCCGAGATGAGACACTTTTGTTCGTTGCTTTCTGCTAAGTGTCTCTGCAAGACTGTGGGAAAATCTATCCCAAACATGACATTGTTGATGAAATTGCGCTATACCGTCTGATGGAAAAATGAAATAGTCGACATCGGATTCCACGGTAATAAGCCTTAGTTATAGAGCATAAGGGAAACGTTTCCTTTTAGGGTTCGTTCCCACTCCTGGCCTCACGAGACACCTGATGGACAGCTGAGTTATGTTATCTCGTCGGAGTCAGCCAGCGGAGCCTTCGCATCAGTCATGAAACAATCCAGATTGTGCTAACATATGTGCGTGGAGGCTGCATTGTGGACATGACCCAGGAGCAGAGCACGGCCAAGCTGCACTATATTTAGCCCAGCGATGCTCGGGCTAATTGCCCTCCCAGGCCTAATCATTTCCAGGCTCTGCCGCTCACAAGCAACTGAAGGGGAGACCAAACACCCTCACCCCCGTGTTAAAGAGATGTCAGCATCATCGGGTCGGTCAATGCGCTTCACAGACAAGACGAATGATCTGCTTTCGCCTTGTATTTTATGAAGCTGTGCTACAAGTGGAT
>NW_017840364.1:0-1056 GCF_001891065.2 Hippocampus comes
AAAAAAAAAAAGGGACTCGCGAGTTTAATTCCCTGTAAGAAACAGTCAACTGTTTTTTTCTGTATGAGAACAACGGATGTTTATCACACTGACCTTTGCCAAAGCCATGTATACAATGTAAAAGTAGTGATTTTATCCACATTGGAAGCTTTTGACCCGAGTTAAGCTCTTTCCCTCCCCAGCCACAGACAAGGTGGCTCTCCTGATCGGCAACTTGAACTACCGCTACCGCACTCAACTGTGCGCTCCCATGGCGGACGTCCACGAGTTGAGCAACCTCCTCAGGCAAATGGACTTCAAGGTGGTCTCTCTGCTGGACCTCAATTGGCAGGAAATGCACAGCGCCGTCACCGAGTTCCTGCTGCTCCTCGGCAAAGGAGTTTACGGTTCGTCTTCGGGCGTTTAAGCTTCAGTACTTGTTCTCTTTTGTCCTGTGTTTCCTCAAACAGTTGCGTGCGCTTTAGGAGATGCCGTGCTTCACTCAATCTGAATGGCTAACCTCAATTAAAAGCATCGCCACATCCCACATCCACCACAGGATAAAAGTCATCTATCAATTCTTCTTACTCCTTACAGTATATGATGTTTGATATAAACCAATATAGTGTCGGTGAATCTTAAATTTGTTTGGACTAGTATCATTAATTGAATGGTTAGGTTTAATAATCACAATAGACGAACAATATGTTATACTAAAGATGATGTAAAATATTGTTGATGTTTATTACACTTGTGTTTGAACCTACACTATCGAAAGCAACTTTAAGTACAGATTTATTTTAGTATCATACTGTATATAGTAATTTTGTATGTGATGATATATAATACTTATACAAATATAGCTGTTTTTTATTGCTGCAATATGAATTCAATAAAAAATGAAAATATCAAAATAATGTAAACTCTGGATGACAAAAAGGTTATTAAAATCAACAATTATCATATGTAATACTAAATATTGGTGATCATATATAATATTTATTAGACCACAGTACCCTAATTGGTTTTGTTATGACAACATTTCATTCAAATTAGAATATACTGTACAGTAGAAAC
>NW_017840365.1:0-1056 GCF_001891065.2 Hippocampus comes
AAAAAACCTCCTGATAAACCTTTGAGTGAGTTAAATGGGCCCACATCCATAAACCCCGTGATGCTGCGTCATGCGGTCATTAAAGTACTTAGCCATCGGAGCCAAAGATTGTTCAATCATTCGAAACGTGTGGCGAGGCATGTGTGTAACGTCTGTGTTCTAAACCTTTGTAGCCTTTTCTTCCTACTTGTGCTCCTGCACAATTATACAGGAACTCCGGAGGAGAGGAAATAGGATTAGAGAGCTTATACACATGGGCACACGCCATTTGAAAGACATGGCAAGTTTACAGTCATACAATACTAACTAAACTACCGGTATGTATCTGAGCGAGGAAAGCACACGTTACCATTAGCCCAAGTCGGTTCTTGCATTACTGACAGTTAATTTTGTGTGCCTCCTGTTTCTACTCATTTTATGTGTCCCTTGTGTATAAATGGTCCTGTAGGTTAGCAATATAAAACTGGGATGCCAGAAGCCTTGAGCGCATTATCACTGGTGCGCAATCCTTAAATCTTAAGGAGAGCAATGATAGATTTTATCTGTAGTCGTTCTCCATCTAAACGTCTCCTGTGCATGCATGTTTGTTGAAAAAGTGAGTCAGTTGGGTGTGAAAGCCCTCCTTCTGAAGAAATCTAGCAGTTTTGGTTTCTTGGAGAGCTACGGCATCTGTCTAGAAACGTTGTCAGCTGTCTTCTATTTCTCAAGCATTCCCAGGATCCTCCCTTTCTCTTCGAGTCCTGGCCACTAATGTGAAAATTGTTCTCCGACTATATTTCATTGAGCAGCTACAGGATTAACTCCATATGCATGTTTTGCTTTCTCATTGACGCTTGTTCTTGAATTACATTTCGTTTTCCCCAAACCTATGTCATAGCATTTGATACTATTCAAACGGAACTAACGTTCGCTAACAGCTTTGCTTTTGTTGTGTAGAGAATCAGACGCCCAGACAAATCATTTCTTCAAATTTCTGTAATACATTCTATCCCATTAGCTGGGTTTTTATAGGCCCAACTATTATTCATTCATTCATCTTCCGAACCGCTTCATCCT
>NW_017840366.1:0-1056 GCF_001891065.2 Hippocampus comes
GAGCACACATCGGAGTCTACTACAACACGAATACAACCTCATATATAGCAATGTCTTAAGTGAACGGTGTTTGAAGGCCAAATACTAGAAAAAATAAGTAGAATTGTCCAAGATGAAGAATTAAGATTCAAGGGTCAAACCACAACCTGATTAATGGCTTGATTTAAGAGGTGTTATTCGGCAATTATGTCATACGCCGTATTTCCACAGATCCTTAAGTGTGGGTGGTAAGAGACTAATGTGATTTAATAGCGGAGCCTACACTGCCCTTGAAATAACACATGCCACAGTCCTCCATGGGAAACCAGAGCCGGTTGACCTTGTCGGGTGGACATGCTGAGTGGTGCTTAAATGAGATGTTTTCTTTTACATTTTTTTAAGGTGGGGGAGGGGGGCTGAGGGGGTGGATTTACCATGTTGTTTTGGCCGGTTCAACTGCAAATCGGGGACATCTGCATTCATTGTGAAAGCAGAGCGTCACAAAGAAAGACTTAATCGTCGCAATTATAAACACACATGAATGAAACTCCCATTTTCCTGCAGGAATGCCGAGACGTAGCCGTGATAAAACTGAGTGTGGGGAGGGTGTGACTGTCTGTTCTCACACTGCGGGGATGCAAAGATCAAACACCCACCAGGTCCTCTGCGGTGACAGGCTGTCCGGAACGGCTGGTCCCCACCACCATTCGCGCCAGTCTTTGTTTCATGTCCTCCAGGCCGTCTGCCAGAGCCAAGATAGCCATGATCTCGCTGGCCACCGCAATGTCGAAGCCTGTCTAGAGTGTGTGACAAAAACATGCACAATGTAAACTACAAAGAAAAAAAAGCCAATTAAGAGAGTTGAAATAAATTATGATATTGACTTTGATAAATGCATGTTGTCGTGACATAACTGCTGGGGATGAAATGAGCAGCCCTTGGTTTTAAACAGACTAGATCATTTTTGGGTCACATTTACTTGCGAGTGGGGACGACCCGCTGAGAGAAGTACAGAAAACCCAAGCTGAAAATGTAAAATGACTTTTCACTACAGGGATCCACCGACGGACGGAATAT
>NW_017840367.1:0-992 GCF_001891065.2 Hippocampus comes
CACACACACACACACACACACACACACACCACGCTCCATTCTTGCATATTTCTATCCCGGAAAATGAAAGCAGGCTTGGACACAATGAGGTTTAATATGCTAGATGGAAGGCCCTCTGTTGTCTGGTCATCCTCATTACTTCCAGGTCTTGAATCCAAATGCAGTGGAAGTGGTGGTGAAGGAGGGGTTTGTAGATGGTGGTGGTGGTGGTGGTGGGGGGAGTCATTTATATGCTACGGATGCTTCATCCTTTTTCTCTTTTACTCTCATCTCGTACGCTTCCTCAATTTTCTGGAAGCCTTTTTTCATTTTGCGCTCTCATTATTTCCTCCCTCGCTTTTGATTCCCCTACCCATACCTCATCTAACACCCCCCCCACCCCCAAATGCACCACTAAGGCAGCCTGCAATGCGTGTCTTCACTATCTCACGTCCCTACACCTGAGAGTCCATTTTGCCCTCCGCCAGGATGTCAGATCCCCCCGTGAGTGGGCTCCTGCTGAAGTTGCAGCGGACAACGGAAGAAATCATCTGACAACGGGGGCGTAGTGAAGCGTGCTAATGAAGCGGGGTTCTCGTGCTGCGGGACACTCTTCTGTCACAAGCAATCTCCTCTCCGCTCCCGAGGTCCACCAAAGGCCAAATAGGAGCGTTAGGTCGGGATGCAAGCAGACCTAAAGTGTCCTTCGCACTCAATGCCGACGAGCTCATGAAACTTTTCATCGCACGCTTTTTAGAGCAATTTTTAAAAACGAAACAGTTAAAACAAACAACTAGCAATAAAAACAAATGAAATTCAAACAATGGGAGTTTGAGTGATTTTGAGTAAAGCTGGGTACATACAGTACAAACCCTTCTCATACTTGTAACATTTTCTTTAATTCTATTAAAATCCCAACAGTTTTTTCGCACAGTCTTGACTTTATTGTTGTAATATTCCAACCTGCACGTAAATTGTCCTCCTGATATGCAACTTAAATCTGGCAAAAGTCA
>NW_017840368.1:0-1056 GCF_001891065.2 Hippocampus comes
AATTTATTTAGGTATAATTTTGAACTTGTGTGCAATACATTTCATTTGAATCATTTAAGGACTTAAAACATTATCATAATGTTACAGTAGCTTGCAATAATAGTAAATATACAGTTTAATAATAAAGCCTCTACCTCATTCTTGGTGACCTGTTAAGTTTTTGTATTTAAATTTTAGTGTTTTTTGTTTTTTTGTAGTGGTATTCGGTGTAAAAAGCTTAGGAACCTATGTGCTTAAGTGAATCAACTGGCCATCCTACTGTTTTTATTTTGAACTGTAGGGGGGTGGCACGCCTCGAAGGAAAACACAGACAAGGTTGAGTGTTACAACCCCAAGACTAACCAGTGGACCATGTGCGCCCCAATGAAAGAACGACGCTACCGGCCCGGCGCTGCCGTGGTGGATGGAAAGATCTACGTCCTAGGAGGAGAGGAAGGATGGGACAGGTGAGAGGAAAGCAAAACTCTCGGCACCTTTTGCATTCGGTCGCATGAACTTGATGCCTGATCGCACTCTGTTAGATATCATGACACAATCGAGAGGTACTGCGACGAGACCAACACATGGGAGATTGTCGGGGAGATGCCCACCAGTCGAAGCTGGCTCAGCTGCGTATCACTCTTGCTGAGAAAGGACGATTTGTCGCACTACTACCCAAGTTTGCCAAACAGCTAAGTGATGACATCCGAGAGCAATGCCTTCCCGCGTCAATGCGCACCCTCAACAGGAACACAGAACCACCATGCTCATAGCTGTATTTTTGTATTATTAGTAGTATTGTTATTTATTTATTTGAACTCCGTGTAACTGTGAGAGTGACAAGATGCTGTATGGGCCAAGAAATCCAACTGAATATTTTTCGTAAGGTACCCATGCAAAGGATAAACGTGAGCTGTGCTTTGTATTATAAATGTTTAAGGATTGTAGTTATTTCGTGTTAATTATTTTTGTAATTGGTGTCAGTAAATTTTAATTAGAAGTGACTTTAATAAAATTATTCATTATCTTTTGAAACAGCTGCCTGTCTTCCGGTTTTCTATCAATGCATCCATTATA
>NW_017840369.1:0-1053 GCF_001891065.2 Hippocampus comes
CCCGCCTCTCACCCAAAATCCAGTGATACTTAGAGTAATGTGGAAGTCCAAATATGGACAAAACTGTTGATTCTGTCGGGAAGATACTCGGCATGCTCCCATCGGGAGCCACAGTGTTGCTGCGTGAGTATCAGACCACCTCTGAATAGCGAGAAGTGTGGTTTGTTCCACTGACTCAGGCCTCTCCCTCGTGACACAAGGTCCACTCGACATAACTGACCATAATTCAACCAATTTGGCAGTTTGAGGTCTCGGAGGCCTGGGGATAAAAAGTTTGGAGTGGCTTAATGACAGACGGAAGGGCCAGATGAGGGCACTTCTTCCGAGAGCTCCACAGGAAAACATTTCCAAAGCAGACCCTAGAAACCACAACCATCCATTACCTTGGGAGCGAGAGGAACAGAGAGGGCTGAAAGAAGAAAGCCAAAGAGGGACAGCGGATGATTCACATTTCAAAGCAACACGAATCTCTGACCGTGTATAACGCAGATGCAATGTCCATCTCTCTTCACTCAAATCTCTGTTCAAGACACAGTGCAATGCCAGTTTTCGTTTCATGAAAATGGTTCTGTGTCAATTTGAGGTGGTGACTCCTACGACACCGCAATGTGTGCCCTACAACACAGACGCATCTAAAATAAAGAGTTTGCTCAAGAGACACTCTTTGGGGACCTTTCACCTATTTTTCCATGTTGCTAACAATGCCTCCAAGACCTGAATCACATTCAGATGCTTACTTGGAGTCTGCAAAGATTGATTGTCTATTACAAAAATAGATTTATAATGTTCTTAACTGATTTGACTTGATTAATATATGGATCATGAACGCCTGAACTCCCAAATTTATTTTCAGCACAAAAAAGAATTGACACAGATGATTACATATTTTATTTGTATTCATTTGCATATTTAAAAATACATTAGAATGATAATATGGAAATATGTGACTTCCTGATATCCTTATTTGAGTGTACTTGACATCATCCAAGAGTGGATTATCTCCAAAATTTTACAGGAACAGACTATGTCTACGAACCATCAAAAAAAAAAAAA
>NW_017840370.1:0-1056 GCF_001891065.2 Hippocampus comes
AGCTTCAAACTATTGTTACACTGGTTTGTAATAGAAGTCGCCTCGACCATAGTAGAGTTCACGCCCCCAAATATCGACGTCGAAGGAGGCCAAGCGCTCTTGAAAACTGGTTGGGTTGGCGGAAATGTGAGCCTTCGGACTAAAAAAAGACACTTGTCAACAAAACATGGATCACTGCTGACCCAACTGAAACTATTTGACATTGTTCTCCCAAAACAATTGCGGGATCCTCCACGGGTACAGATTCAGTTCACGCAGTCTGGGAGTTATTACACGGTGCGTTGGTCCATGCGTGTTAATGACACACCTTGGGAGGATGGGCCGGCACTGCCGAGGTCTCCTCGCACCCCCCTGGGAGTTTTCTAGCGGTAATCATTCTGGAAGCAACCCTTTGCTCCGCTCGTATGTAAGGAGTGAACATGTGTCACCTGTCTATATGTGGCACTATTTCAAGGTGAAGATGGAGGGGGACTTGAGGGGCAGATGTCGGCACAAAAGAGGTCAGGCGCATCTTCCCGGAGGAGCTTACGGCTGTTATTTGGGAAATGGGAAGCTGTGTCTGTGGGGGGTGTTTGTGTGCGTGTGTGAGCAAATGTGTGTGCATGCAGGCTCTCGGGAGGGGATGACCCAAGGGAAGATAAGCGGGATTGTGGGGGTAGTGCTGTAGAAAGAGATGCAAAAACCAGGTTAAGAATATGCCCTAAACTATAATTCTACATCCAAAGGACCGTGTATTCCACCTGACTCCCCTTCTGTTTGCCCCGCACTCTAATACGGCGCCAGATGTGAGAAAACATTGACAGACAATCTCGCTCTGCGAAAATCTCACCTGACATGGCACTTTTCAATCACACATATTATCTCGTGCATGTGGGTGTCAACGAATAGAGAGAAAACTCAAAAGTATATGACACACAACCTCCACACACTAAAAGAGGATGCCCTATGTGCATGGATTCCCAGGAGAAGGAAGGATATTTCATAGTGATAATAAATGTTTAAAAGCCTCATCGGTGGAGTGTTGAATCTCTGGTTAATAATACAAAAAAAAAAAAA
>NW_017840371.1:0-1056 GCF_001891065.2 Hippocampus comes
ATTTTTATTTTCTAAATTTTTCGACTGGGTTGTTTTGGTAGGCTGGAACTGGCATTTCTACTAAGACAAGTGTTTTGTGTTAAAAAAATATATGAATGACAAAAACAATCAAACATTTAGCACATCTTGACCTGCACAGATGGATTGGTGTGAACATTAAAAAAAAAATGAATCAAGGTGAGAAATGCCAGGAGCCTCTGCATCCCTCCATTTTATTTTTTGTCACCAGCACTTACGAAAAAAAAAAATCGGCACCTGGAGTTTTATTTGATGTGTTTACAAAGCAGTTAGGCTCTTTACACTTGCATGGCGGCTAAGAATGTCAAAAAAGGTGTATGGTGTCAACTTCTTTTGCAAGGCTCCACCTTGGTGACGACCTTGCCTCAATGCATAAGTACAGTTATTTTAGTTTTCTTATACAACTTATTTTTACACTGTATATCCCACAGACAAAACTGATTGTAAAGGGCAGCACATCAGCGAAACCCCACCCAGAAACACATTATGATGTTGCACTGAAATTTGAGCCCCACATTTCAAGTTCTCGCAGAGGACAGTTTGGGGGGCGGGGGTGTACGGGTCAACCAGATCTTCTGGTGCTCAAGACGCATTCCTCGTTTTAAGAAGTGCTTACGTCAAGCCCCGACATGCCTCAGTGGACAGACGAGCCTCCGGGAGGCGAGCGCAGTCGTAATCAACCAGCAAGTGGAGGTCAAACGTACCCGACGGCCACTCTGCTCCACTGCCGTGTGGGCAACGTGATCAGCGAGTCCCAAGCGTCGGAAATGACCTGCTCCAGGCGGCGCTGGCTCGGCGGGGACGACCGGAGGCCGTCCGGGCTGATGTACTGGAGGAGTTGCTCAGGTAGCTCGGGGCAGCCGTGGTAAAGGTAGCCGACCGCCAGGGCCAGGAGGGCTGCCACCGACGCCTTCCTCCACATGATGCACTGAAAATAAATCAAGTCAATTCAATTCCATTGGAATTCAGACAATTTGAAGTTAAACAATGGCTCTAAATGATTATTAAAATAGCTGGCCATCAATTTGATAATTGATG
>NW_017840372.1:0-1058 GCF_001891065.2 Hippocampus comes
AAAAAAAAAGTGCTTTACACGCACAATTACTGAGCGTGTGTATCATCGGTTGTCAGGTTGAGCATGTTCGGCATACCTTAGGCAGGTTGTCTTTGTACTGACACTGCTTGAAGGCGTCACCGTAGAAGTCTGCCGCTTGATTGGACAGCTTGGCGATGATGGCGTCCTTCATCCTGTCTGAATACGACCACAAGTTTTTTGGTTTTTTTTAACGCTGCATGTGTGCGCAAAAAAATCCCTTCTAATTGATGCTTCCCCCCATCTGCACTTGAGTAAATAAACAACCCCCGGCCAACATCTTGTTGCGAAAATATGGTCATGCACAACTCCGGAGACAGAACTGGGCCACAAGCTGGATCATTGTGATGATAAATGTCCCCTGGTGGCTAATTAAAAACGCTGCATGGCTCCCAAAAGTAAGATGCTAAACATAACAGGAAGATAGTGGTTCTGATTTTAACAGCGGGAATAAATCAAATGGGTTTGTTTTACCTGTGGTGGCTTTGAGGAAGAAGACCTCCTGGGCCTGCGCCAGCATGATGATGCTGAGGGTGCCCACCGTTTCGGGGGCTATGTCCATGGTGGGCTCACGGTTGAGGGCCGACAGCACCGTGTCTTTGATGTGGCCGAAGGCGCCGCTAGCCAGCTGCGCAACAAAACACGGTCACATTCAAGATGTCCTCCAAAACAACATACCTGAGAGGGTCCACTCTATTTCAGTTAGTGTGTCAGCAGAAAATACTTCTCGACAAACTTCCTCCGAATTAACCAGAAGGGTGGCGTGAAGTTGAATGCAGATCTGACTAAATTTATGAATCAGGGAATTTATTTCGACTTTTAATGACTATAGTCGACTCAGAGCATCCATACGAGTGGGTCTGCGGCATGCTAAATCACCTGATAATATTTGGCGGCGTTTTTGAGGCCCTCGTCGTTGTCCAGGTTCTGTTCGGCGGCGATCTGGCTGGCCAGCGCTGCGGCGTTGAACAGCACGCATGTCTTCTCGTAGCCCAGGCTGGCCAACGCTGCGAAACATGGCACACATTTTAGCCTCGCAA
>NW_017840373.1:0-1056 GCF_001891065.2 Hippocampus comes
TGGGCTGGTTGTCATTGTAGTCTCTGACGTGGATGGTGACAAATGCGTTGGTCACCTCCGGATGCGTGGCATTGTCTTGGGCTTGGACCACCAGTTCATGGACTCGCCGCATCTCAAAGTCCAGCGGCTTGTTGAGCGTGATGATGCCCGTGTGGGGTTCGATAACAAAGTAACGATCTGGGTCGCTTTGTCGCCTGTTGATCTCGTAAGTCACCGCGCCGTTTTCTCCCTCGTCGGCGTCTGTGGCAAACACCTGCAAGATGTTGTTTCCCGGTTGCAGATTTTCGGATATGATGGCATGGTAGCGGCTCTGATTAAACACAGGAGCGTTGTCGTTGATATCCTGGACGGTGATGTCTAAAGTCATTTGATCGGTTCTTTGAGGGGAACCGCCATCAAAGCCCTCCAAGGACAAAGTATAGGTCGACCGTTTCTCCCTGTCCAAGATGGCGTTAACCACCAAGTCCAGGTACAGGACTTCATTGCTTCCCCTTCTGGTCTCCAAAGTGAAGGCCTGGCCAATGTTTCCATCCTTAATGAGGTAACCCTGTGTGGTGAATTGACCTCCATCCGCATCCACTGCCGGGTCAAGAGGAAACCTAGTGCCAATAGCTGTCTGCTCGGGGATTCTGAAGGTAGCATGTCTTTTAGGAAACGTTGGCCCGTGGTCATTGATGTCATTCACCTTGATGGTCACCTCCACCGTCACGCCCGTCATGGTTACAGCTATGAAGTTGTACCTGTCCCTCAGTTCTCGGTCCAGAACTTTGGCAGTCTTAATGATTCCCGTGCTCTCGTCAATGTCCAAATCGGTGCTCACTCCAGTGCCTTCGTGGTCGGAAATGAAATAGAGGGCCGCCGTGATGCCGGGAGGCAGCCCTGCGCTTATGTCACCGACGATGGTTCCTGCCGGTTGCTCCTCATCCAGCTGTAGATCCAGCGTGCCTTGAACCACCGGTGAATGGATCGAAATGAGCCCTAGCACCACGTACAACATCAGCACAATCCTTCTTATCCAGCACCCGTCACATTGCAAAGGATCCATGGTGGACTTCC
>NW_017840374.1:0-1031 GCF_001891065.2 Hippocampus comes
ACACACACACACACACACACACACACGCCAGCGTGGTGGATGGCTCCCGCCTGAGTGCTGTTCAACTTCCAGCATTCGAAGGACTCTTCAAAGAGAGCAAGAAGTGAGGATTGCGCCAGCGCCGGGCTTTTTCGGCACTCGGAGGGATGGGTCCGATCATCGAGGAGGACCACGACTCGACTCCGGTGCCGAGTGGCTCCAAAGACACGACGGCAGCTTCCGTTGAAGCCCGGCGGTGAGCCGCGGCGGGTCGCAGGCATGGCCAGGTGGCCGCCGCCGCCGCTGCTTCTGCTGCTGCTGCTGCTGCTGGTCGGGACGCAAGGCGGGGGGTGCTCGCCGGGGGACGCCCCGGGCAAGTACAAAGGCAGCTGGAGGTGGAAAGGGGACAGGAGCCGTGAGTAATGCCGCCTTCGTCCCGTCCGCTTTGCTTTCAAGGACTTTGGGTTCGTTTTGTTGCCGTTTCTTGCGTGTGCGGCGTTCTCCGGAATGGGGTTGCTTTGGATGCTCCAAAAGTTCATCACATTTGAACACGTGCCTTCTTATTTTGACTGGAGGCTTTTGTAGGATGAGTACGAGTGACGGAAAAAAGAATACTGTGCGGTCAAAGACTTAGGTTGGGGGGGCGGAGTTACAATATTGGGAGGAATAACTGGAAAATTGTAGCGAGATCCGAGGAAAAAGCTTTGACTTAAATGATACCCAAAGACAGAATGATGAGGTGCAAAATGACCGGGAACTTGTGGCAACACCGTCGTATAATCGAGCGCTCTACAATTCGAAGAAAAATTGGGATTCCCCGAGGATGTCGTCGAGAAAGGCCTTATCGTGCTGGAGCGCTTTGCGTGTCCCAATGATCCGAGGAGCAAGGTGGTCCCTTCGTGCCCCCGGCAGGGTCACCCATGCCGAGGAACCAGACAAAGCACAGCTCGAAAGACCACAACCACGAGTACAAATATCGGAAGACTTTTTCTGATGCTCAGGCCTCTGGAGCCAACTGCAGGGGGATCACACTCCTCGTCCTTCCTGGAAAG
>NW_017840375.1:0-1058 GCF_001891065.2 Hippocampus comes
GGCTTTATGGGATCGTCAAAACATGTTAAAGTTCTTCATGATCTAATATCGTCGTATCGTCCACCACTAGGATCCAGATACAATTTGAAGTACACTCTGCATCCACTTAAACTTAACAAAACAAAACAAAAAGATAATGATACAATACGTCATAATATTGAT
Source organism: Hippocampus comes (assembly GCF_001891065.2). Taxonomy (NCBI): domain Eukaryota; kingdom Metazoa; phylum Chordata; class Actinopteri; order Syngnathiformes; family Syngnathidae; genus Hippocampus; species Hippocampus comes. Next base: position 163 of record NW_017840375.1, read on the forward strand.
ATTTCATCCCAGGATGTAAGAAGGAGGTTCAAGCTTGGACAAACGGTTCAGGCAAAAACGTTGGCCGTGACAATGCAAGCACACGCGAGAGGACTGAGAGCGCCCGAGTGTGTTTACAGCAGAAGTAGTGGTCTGAGCAGTCTAAGTGACCACTCCACCCGCGGATAAAGCCAAGTCATTAATCACGGGCCTGTGGGATGGTCCCACTGTAGCAGAATAGTGGGTCACAGGGAGCTCCTGCTGTCACTTAGCAGTCAAAATGTATGTGTGTCTCAGAGAGTCGTGTTGGAGTGGCACTACAGCGGTGGAGTGCTTTTTTTTCCCCTTTATTCGGGTGGGAATGTGTCATTTAGCCCGCAGCTAGCAAGAGCACATAGCACCAAGGAATTAATGCATTAATGCAAACACCAGCGTGCAAGTGCTAGACGACATCTCAATGAAAAGCGTATCGACTCATCCACTGCAGATGAAAGCTGCATTTTTTTTCGGCACCTAAAAGCGCAGGCTTGATTTAAAAAAAAACAAAAAACAAAAAATAATCAAGACAAGGAGGCTTCTTAGGAAGGCTGCAAAACGCTTGACTAATCAGACAGCCCCGTGGCATCCGTCGCACATGTCAGAATATACCTTTCAAATAAGACAAATGTGCGTCTGCTCAATGCACATTCCAGCCACGTTTGACCCATTTTCCAGACAGAAACCGCAGGTTAATGTGTGTTAAATCTGCATGTGTCTGTCAATCAGTAGACCTCATATTGATTTCTCAGCACTGAGGATAAACAAGTTAGCCGGCTCCAAAAGGAGAACAAAGAATATTACACAGCTCTCAGCATGATGCAGTGCAGATATGCAGACACAAGAAAATATTGTTAATGGCATAATATGCATCACCCCCC
>NW_017840376.1:0-1058 GCF_001891065.2 Hippocampus comes
CGGTACCTCTAAAAAGGTTAAGAACCACTGTCTTAATGTAATTTTGCTCCCTGTATGTTTTTAATCCTTTCATCTTCATATTTCTTGACATCCATTATTAGATTAAAGAGCTGTGTCCCAATACTTTTGGATTAGTTTGTTTGCCACACTTGTTTTTGGCTCTCTCTCACACTTACAAATTAGCTGCTAAACACATGACGTTGACCATGTGTGGTTTTTGACATGAGATTTTTACGTGCCAAAATATAAAGCCTGAGATCAACCACGGCCATAGTCTCACCAAGATCAAATAAAAGCCCTTCATTTTCCTGCCATGTTTATCCAGTCGTCTCTAAACTTGACGTACAGGTGGCAACGAGTTCACTTGCTTTGCTGATTCGTTTTTGGTGCGGATTGATCGTGACGTTAATGTGATCGACCAAGGTTAAAGTTCAGGAGTGAGACTGCCAAAAATATGAAAAAAAATTATGCGCAGCAATCCTCATTGAGTCATACGTCAAATTAAAGGCCATGACGAATGTTTTCTCGACGTGGAATTATTCAGGCCATATGCCTTCTGATGATGATGTCACAAGTAGGAAACACATGTTTAATTTCTGACCTCGCCGTGAACCTCCCTTTCCATCTTCTCCCTGCTCAACCTCCCTTTTGATTTAATGCATGTTCTGCAACATCAACCTATTGCTTTTTGCTTTGTTTTATTTGCATTTGAATCCCTTGGAGCTCCTTTTGCATGTTTTTCCTCTTGGATTTATGTCCAAACATGCCGCCGCTCCTCCTCCTCCCGTCTGGTAAAGATCATTTCGGGCCGTCCGGTAGCGTTCCTCCACGAGCCGACAGGGACAAAGGGGACCAGACTTGAAAGCCTTTTTGGGAATGTTTGTTGTGCGATCCCGCCCAGTCGAGAGCCATTTATAAGAACGTGTCACATAACTCTTTCCTCCTACTTGTTTACACGGTGCTGCAATAACAAGACGTTTTCATGTGTGGCTGCTGGGGACTGCAGAAGTAAAGGAATTCTTGACGTTTCTGAACTGCGGGCACCACCTCAGATATGA
>NW_017840377.1:0-1058 GCF_001891065.2 Hippocampus comes
CACCATTGCGCACTCGCTCCACCCCTTCCCTCACCTTTTTTCCCCCTCTGTCTCCCCCCTTATAGCCTCCTCTCTCCCCCTCGCCCCGCTTCTTCGCTCTATCTCATCCTGTGCCTTGTCTTCGGTCCGGCATTCCTGAGCCCTATCATCCTTCCCTGTCCTCGTGCTAGCTATTTTTCTCTTGGTGGCTCGGCTCTGACAACAGAAGAAAGGACACGCGGGCCGGACGATTGATGCGAAATGACGAGGCGCCTTCAATTAGCATAGCCTTCCACTCTCCCACTCTCCCGCTCTCTCCGCGCGCCCGCCCCGCAGCGCCGAACAACAGATGGTGTCCCGTTGGTGTGCGACCTCCAAGCCGAATCCCAAAAAGTGCAAGTCACCGGGACTGCAAATTAGCGAGGCCGCGCGACTGTCAGGTGCTGGCCTCCGTTGACAGTTGTAGCCCATTATGGGAACATTGATGTTTTCATAGTGTGACAAAAAGGATTCCTTTTTCCTTCGCCTTACAGAGGGCCTGTCTGTCAGCCAGCTCTCAAGTCATAACAAATCACTGGCACTCAGCTGAGGCTGAGCATTGGGAGCGTCGGGGGAAGATAAATGACCTGCAGGCCTTTGAAGTGCTTTGGCAGTTCAGATGGCTCGGTGGCGCTGACAGAGAAATATACACAACAGCGTAACCAATAATGAGAACATTAAACATTCCTGCCTCCTGACAGGCTGACAGGAAAGCTCGGCCTGACATCAATCATCTTCTGAGGCATAACCTTGACAATTAGTCTCCTCTTTGCCTCCAGCTCTCAACCCTGTGCGCTCTCTCCTGACTCCAAAACCCACACCGCGACTGGCTGCCAGGCAAGGATGGCGGCTTGGAGATGACAGCAAGGAGGCAGAAAGGAATGAGGGCCACCATCAGTGGACCAAGACAGATGTCCTATCTGGGTATGGAGGTGACAGGCGGATGCGGGCCAAAACATCCCGACATGTCAGGGCATCAGAGTGGATTGCCGTCATCGCTAGAATGGCATCTGACTCGACTGGCTTTCCTTTCACCTTGG
>NW_017840378.1:0-1058 GCF_001891065.2 Hippocampus comes
AAGTGTGGGCACCAAAGTTTTCCTGCTTATTCAACCGTCTCGACAACAACGCCGTTGTTGTGTTCAGTTGCCTTTGATCTGACTTTGCAGAAGCCCCCGCAGCGAACAGGAAGGTGTTTGACGACACCATCGTTTTGCACAACGCCAAAGCATCCGACAGTGCGGTCTATCAGTGCCAAGCGTCCAACCGACACGGAACCCTCCTTGCGAACGCAAACATCATGGTCATGAGTGCGTATCTTTGATGTGACTTGACTTAGCGCGTTCTCTTTTGAAGCCAGTCTCCGAGCTTGATGTGAATGACAATATTGGAATGAGTGGCAAGTTGCACGTTGCGAGTGAGTGCCGCGGATGTGGATGTGAAATTACGAAATGACTTTGCACTCCAGTCGGTCCGGCAGGGAGGCCGCGGCACTGCGCTGCAGCTCGATGCCGCGCCTTCTTTTGTTCACACAGCAGCGCCGTTGCCGTCACAAGCTCACACTGCTTCTCATTCGCGTCTTCCGCTTTGCAGATCTGCCTCCAATGATTCTCACAAAGGAGGGCGAGGATTACACCGCCGTCGATGGGAGGGGAGTGATGATGCACTGCAATGCCTTCAGCTCTCCGCCCTCCACAATCACTTGGTGGGTGGAAAGGCCGTGCTATTCTTCCTCGCAACAATAGGGGGCGGTAGATCTCAACCACTGAATGCACCCCGGCATTGCCGTCCTCCATGAAAACCTCTTTCTTGCCAGCATATTTTTATGGGTCCCCGATCCTTGTTAAGTGCAGTATTTGACCTTAACCCAAATGACAAAGCGTGCCGTTAAGAAGCAACAGCAATGACCGCGTGTCGATCAATCATCAAACCTGCAAGTTTATGACCTCGTGTCGTCACGTTGCCATCAACATACGTTCAGTTTAGCTGGCAACGAAGTTGACTATGCACAACTCAGGAGAACATTGGAAGGGACGATAGCAGAACCCGTTCTAACATACTCATCGGCAAGCTCTGCTGGAGTCCGATGACGATCCCCATCTTTTCAATCAGCTGAAAAGTTGACACGTTTTTTTTT
>NW_017840379.1:0-1059 GCF_001891065.2 Hippocampus comes
ATTTTTGTTTTCAGGCCTCAAGGTTGGTTCTCTCGTATATTTTTTGACAACCGGGTTGTTGTCATGGCTGATTTCCATTTAGACCACTAGATGGCGTCAGAGCTCCTTTTGGTTACGAAGTTACCGCAGCTATTCCCATCCGTTCAAACGCAATTTTGGGAACGATGAGCCTGCAAAGGACAACTAATTTGTTATTTTCACAAATGATGGTGGACAAGAGGAAGTATGTAGGCTCGCCTGGCTGTTATGTGTGACCGAAAAATGAATATCGGAAATGCACATATTTATATGGAGGCCCCAGTGCGCTGGGGATTGCTTTGACGTCCTGCAAAAACCTGAAATCTGAATGGATTGGACAGATGTTCTGACTTTCTTATTTAATAAGTGGGTGTATCAGGTGTGTGTTAACTATCTAGTTTCATTTATTGGTCCTAAAAATAATTTTTGACTGACCACACATGTATAAATATACACGTGTAAATAAATCTTTTGCCAACAATGTTTAGTGACACTGACAGGAGGGACAGGACATGTTCATTCCACAAGATGGCAGAAGTCAGAGATCGGATCAAGTTAGGCATGTACATTTAAAATCTCAGGTCAAAACCCACAAGTTCGAATGTTGTTTTTCTTGGGCAAGTTATATCCAGTCCGTTGATAAGTACAGTCTCAAGTCAAGTTTCTTTATCAATGCAGTGGTCTTCACAAATAGAGAAGATCAAAACAGTCAAATATTGTCATTATGGGCAAATGTATCGTGTATGTCTCACACCTCTCAAAAACAATGTACTCCAATTTAACACCACTTTAATCCAAACGTGTTTTACACTCCAAACAATTTCAGCTAAGCCTATTTAACAATGACAAGAAGAAGATTGGTCATTTACAAATTGTTGCAAATCAATATCAAAATTCAATTTATATTTGAAAGAGTCTTGATCTGGAAGCATGGCCTCATAATGATTTGTCATTGATCCTCAGAAGCAACTGAGGAAAAACATTTTCTGGATGACTTTTGAAACAGAGTTTTTATAAATTAATTTGATTAATTATTAAAAA
>NW_017840380.1:0-1059 GCF_001891065.2 Hippocampus comes
TTCACAACATTTTGTTCCTACGTTGACAGTTCACGAGCTCAGGCCAGCGGACGTCAAGGTGGTGGCGGCGGTCGGAGACTCCGTCACGGTCGGTGGCCTGACTACTTTGGATTTTCGATCGAAAGAACACACTGATGACTTATCGGTATATCTGCACAGGCTGGCACTGGCGCTAAAGCAAAGAATCTTTTGGAGCTCAGTCGAGAATATAAAGGCGTGTCTTGGAGGTACGGTAAACTGAAGCAAAAACAATGATCGACCGCCAGGCGGACAACTCACGACGAATTCCGCTTGTTCGTTTGTTCTTGACTCCGCAGCGTTGGGGGAGACCGAGCTCTGGAAACTGTTACGACCCTACCAAGTAGGTTGATCACCAGACTATAAGGACTGGCACTAGAGCCCGACCTTCCGCTGCAAGATGGATGGAGGGATTTTTCAAATCATCACCCTTGCTCAAATCATAATGTCATAATTTGTTGTCTACATCCTCACAGACATCCTAAGAAAGTTCAACTCGGCTCTGAAGGGCTTCTCGAAAGGTCAGGGGTCAAGACAGAAGGGCTTCAACATGGCTGCGGGAGGAGCCAAGACCTCGTACGTGCTAACCTTGACTTGTCACTGCCGTTAACCGAGTCCAACGTGCAACTTTGTTACTTTGCACGTCTCTGCGTAAAAGCGGTTAATGATGTCTTGCGAAGGGATGGATTAAAAAATAAAAATACACTTCTCAAAATGTGATCAGACTAAAGAGTTCCATTGTACCTTTAGGCTTGGAGCCGTCTTGCATTATTTTTGCATCTGCTCTGTCACAGGGACATCCAAAACCAAATCCAGGCTCTCATCAAGGCCATGCGAGAACACAAGGTCACAATGCTAACAAAAGTGACTTGCATTTGGATGGTTGCTGTTACTGAGCCGGAATCATTTTGTGGCCATACAGGAAGTGAACTTTGACCTGGACTGGAAACTTCTGACAATATTTGTTGGGGGAAATGACCTGTGCCACTACTGCACCGATCAAGTAAGTGTAAAACCTCACGAGATTTTTTTTTTTTTTTT
>NW_017840381.1:0-1059 GCF_001891065.2 Hippocampus comes
GCTCACCTCTGCCTGCTCCTCTCTCCTTTGCAATCAGAGATCCTTTCAAATGTCAAGGTGGGACAAATGGGAGCTATTCCCGTCTGTAATGGGCTGCAGAAATGAGGGGCTTCTCTCTCTCGCTCTCTCGCTCTCACTCTCTCTTTTTTTTGCGCAAACATTTGCCAAAGTATACTTTCAAATTTTGATTTAACGGTCCACGAGTGATGCAATTTATTTCCCAAAGCACACTTTCAACAGCAAAATGGATTAAAAATGTGTACATTTTAGTCTAGCTTTGTTGCATTGAATTTGATGTTCTTAAATTTGTGACAACAGAAAACAAAACTTGATGAAAAACATCACAATTCTGACTATACTTGTTATAGACCTCACAAGAGCACATGCTTTTAATCCACGGCGGGTAGAATAGTGAGAGTCCACAACCCACTTCCATTGTTAACCCACACCAAGGCGAGAAAAATATAAAAAGCACCTTTGAAGCAAACAAACTTCCCTCCTCAGAATGGCCTCATATATTTTAATGACGTATTATTCTGCATATTGTATTCGAAGGGCATAGATGTCATAATGGAGTCTTAATAGCCCGATTCATTAATGTGATTGTTGTTGTCTACAGATCACACGGCATTGTCATTTGGAAAACAAATAGACGGTGCCTGGCCACTTGCATCAGTGGTAATGATAATTGCTGTTTAGGAATTTGCGAAGGCCGCAAAAGCAGAAACACTGGCAGCCAAAAATGTGTCCCAAGCGAGTGCGGCCATATTGGGGGTGTCAAATCCAAAGAGGACCTCTCGATGACGGCTGCATCTGCGCTTTTGAGGGCTGAGAATTTGATCCTTTCTTATCTTTCCAACCATCCCTGTGGCAATGGAATGGTGAGAGACGCAATCACGCCCTTCTTCCCTCGCTGACAAGTAACCACTTCTGAAAATACACCAGCTCTGATTGGAGGGTGTTTGAACTTGCTGTGTTGCTTTCCACATCCGAATACTTCAGCATTGATTTGGTGGGCAGATTACCGTGTGGGCACACAGCAGTGCTTCTTCCCCTGTA
>NW_017840382.1:0-1059 GCF_001891065.2 Hippocampus comes
TGTGTGTGTGTGTGTGTGTGTGTTTGTGTATGTATACACAAAACACATTTTCTAATGTTTCTGTTGTTTTGGGGGGAAGGGGGGTATTTTTACTGAACAAGCTGCAGGCCAGCAGCATCAGTGTGTATGTTGGTGTTTAAAAGTGGAAAAGGTTGCCAAGAATGAAGCGGCACAACGCTACAAACAATGTTTATATTTCACACTTAGAGCTTTTTTTTTTGGGGGGGGGGGTTAATGCTTTGAGAGCTCAAGATGGCGTCTTGGCAGAAGATCATGTGATGCATTTTATCACCTCTGAGCTGGTTGTGACAGGCCTGCAGGCAGTGGGTCTAACATTTGAGACCTCCTTCGAAGTCTTTGACCAGCTCGGTGCAAAGACACACCATGTTTAATGCAAGAAACCCTCATCTGAACCTCATGCGTGTGGCGGGCAGGTTTCGCCAGTTAACGCAGATGACACCGTAGAAACGGATCCGTTTCTTTTACCTGTATGTCAGCTGTGGGGGTCCTCCGATTCTTTTTGATGACAAATAATTTCCACAGCCGTCGCCACGTGAGGAAAGTGGCCACCAGGCACACGCTTCCTAATAGCCATAAATCTTTATCCCTGAGGAAGGTCTCCATGATGGAATGCTTCCAATTCCTGGACCTGCCGTCCTACATCGACTGCAGAACTCTCTGCTGTCTGCCCTGAGCTGCAGGCGGCAGACAAGAAGTTGCTGACATGAGGCTTGAATGCAGGCCTCCGGGAGCAACAAAAGTGTCTGAATTCCAAATGTTGTCTTGCGCACAACGGACTCGGTCAAGAACAAGAGGTAGCCCACCCACCTACCTCTCGTTCCCACCCACCCAACTACCCACTCACCCTCTCGCCGACTTCCTCACTACCTCCCACTGCCCAGCCTAAAAGGAGAAGGCGCTGTCTGTGAGACGGGAATGGGACAGGTGGTGTTCAGTTCAGGGTGTCAGAGCAAATCAGATGCCTGCTATCCTTTAACGTCAGACGCAGCACTTTATACATGCACGCCTGCTCCAAAATATATTTATCAAGCAGTGGTT
>NW_017840383.1:0-1059 GCF_001891065.2 Hippocampus comes
AAAAAAAAAAAAAATGCTTTTTATGTTCTTTCTTTTCAAAGCGACGTGGCCGTAAGTCAGGAAACGTCGGCGAAGGCAAACCGAGCGTGCCATCATGCCTCATTGTTATCTACTGAAACGTCTCTATTGCTGAATCCTAATAACTCGAGGATGGACGTATGCGTCGAAAAGACATTTGCAGCAAACCCGAGACGTCCAATGCCAGCGCAAAGCCCATCATTAACTATGAAGTATTATCTGGAGGAGCCTTTCATTTTCAGCTGGAAAAATGCCTCCCAAACCGCATAAAATCATGTTCTGAAAGCACAACCGGTCCATCAAAAAGTACTTTTTGGGTCTGTCTTGTTGCTCTGTTGTTAGGCTCAACTTTGTTTTGAGCAACTGGTTTATTGTCTGACCAATGGCCTGTGAAAAAGCTTTTTTTGTGGCATGCCTCAAGGATCTGTCTGTGATCCTCTGCCTTTCTTACCTCATGTTTTACACATTTGCCACGTCGCCACTTGTAAGGGATTTTACGGCATCGTGATGGCACAGATTGATGAGTTTTATGAGGTTGAAGAATATATGTAAGCGGGAGGGGGGAGGGTGTAGAAAAGATGTGAATGAATGTAATGAGACCATTTTCATTACATTTCCTGTGATTTAAAAGCACCGCATAATTTCATCATGTTTTCCTTCAGAATTGTCATGTTGAATTATACTTCTTCGTAAACTTCCCTTGTATCCGTCTCAGAAGCGAGACTGCTTGATATTCATCCGTATGTATCATCGAAGCTTGAGAAACAAATGCATTTGTGCAAGATGTAGCTAGCTGTTGATGAAATGGATTCATGCATCTAAAGTTTCTTTATTCGTGGTGCAAAAGAACGCCCTGACATCACAGTGCACGGATGAGGATTTGAAATCAACTTCCGTTGAAATCTAAGAAGCGACCTGCTGCCTAACAAATTGATTGAGGTGGTCCTTGGTTGGACCTGTTGCCTTTCAATTTGGCATTTTCAGTCATTGGGTTCAGTGAAACTTAATCCGGCGGGATTATTCGAGCATAATCGATCCAAA
>NW_017840384.1:0-1059 GCF_001891065.2 Hippocampus comes
GTCGACGACTCTGTCCGCATGCCCGATGCACTTCCTGACCTTTGCGCTCTCTCCCCGCCCCCGCGCGTGATGCAATTGCCGTCTTACTCTTGTGGGAGCGGATCATCCTGTCGGATTTGGCCGAGGCGTCTTTGACTCTGTTGTGATACTCTAACAAAAAAGTCTTCTCGTGCTCGAAGAAGTCGTCCACGTCCTGCGGACAGAGAGCGTCAAACCGCGGGCCCCGCGCGGCGACAAACTCGGTCGGCGTGGAGCGGACGAAAAGGGTTACCTTGACGCCCGCCACCAGGACGCCGTCCGCCGACTTCACGACATTCTTGAAGAAGTCCTCCAACTTCTCCTTCTTGTTCTTCCCTCGCACGCTCAGCTGCGATCACAAGATGGCGACGTCATCGGCGGTGTCATGCGAAGAAACGGGTGACGGTACACATAGCCCTTTTGACGCTTTAGCCCATAGCCATGATGACCACGGTGTGGGCCACGTAGCACGGCGCTCTTTGCCCTCACGCTTCTTGCTCTCCCAACTATGCCAACTACGTTTTACGAGTGAAGCGCTAGATGTCACCGGTCATACCTGTCGCACCCCAGTCGCGAACGATCGCACACTTTTGCCTCTCGAGTAAAATGTTCAGGACAAGGTTCAGCCAGACATCAAGCGTATCGAGCAAAATGCCGAAGCCTTCCCCATTTGGCCAAGCTACTCACATCCTGGTTGTACTCCAGGAAGACGTGGAAGTTGAGGTCCTTCCTCAGGATGGGATGCGCCGCCACGCGACACAGGAAGACCTCGTGCATAGCCACCGTCTTCTTAAAGATGGCCAGGTACTCGCTGGGACAGAAAGTGAGGCCCACGCGGCCGGGAGTAGGGAATGACGAATGGGTGAATGCTTCCAAACGCATTCGGAATCATTCATCATTCTCAGCTCCCGAATCGCGACGTGGGGATTGGGAGTCCACGAAAACAAAGAAAGAAAGAAAGAAAAAAAATACTCCGACACCCGAGTCGGGAGTGAGTGGAGACCGATTCCCAACTTGAGCAGACGGACTCACGCTTCGAGC
>NW_017840385.1:0-1057 GCF_001891065.2 Hippocampus comes
CTCTGTTGTGCCAAGAGATCCATATCTTTACTCTTTGGAACCAATTCAACTGCAGTGGTAAAACAGCTCAATGGTGGAGGACGAATCTTCCGCAAAGACCTGGAATAATCGAGATTACCGACTTCCTGGACATGATTACATGTGGATGCCTGTTGAGCAAAGGCTTATACATTTATGGGCATATGGTCGTTGGACTTGTTGGAGTTAGACTGTTGAAAAATGGCTCTTGCTTCAGATTTACGTAGATGAAGGAGTCTTCATGATGCTCGACAACAATCAATTTTTGGTTGGATAATCCTTTGATTGATTGTTGGATTCTAGTCTGACAAGACGCTGCAGATTGATTTCCACAATACAAATGAAGCATGTCTTTATTGACACATATACCCGAGACAGAAAATTGAGAACAACTCTGACAGATTGCACTTGGATCTGATTGCAATTTCTTTTAACGTAGTTGCCCGGATAATTAATTCGTGCATTAACTTCCCAACTAATTGGAGATGGCTGGTGGACATGAGCGTGGCTAGTCACATTGTGAGGATTGATCTGAAGTTTGATGGGATGGCAGAAACGGGAAAATTCAATATTTGGCACGCTCGGCCATATCTGTCAACTCACACAACTTCTGTTCCGTGTACTGGGTTGAGAGAGAAACTCATTTTCCAGTTTGGCTCCGGAGGGAATTTGGCAGTGGAACAGAATAAGAAGCAAAGGTACAAGATGCTACCTCTGTTGGACTGTGTTACCTGCAGACGCTCTGACAGCTTGAGCAACTGATTGGCGCGCTTGAATAGGCAGAAGTGGCTTGTAGTCCACCTCATAGCATGAATAATTGCCGTGATGCATTAAGCGGCCACTTCATTTGACATCCAATAGAAGATACCGTATGTATGAGAAATGACATGATTTCATTTTCACCTAAAGCGCTGCTGATATGCGTTACGGAGGTTTGAGAGGGGCACAAATAAATAAATATAGCCTTCCATCCACTATCCCAACTGCTTCTTTTCACGAGGGCCGCGGGCATGGTGGAGCCTATCCCAGCTGTCTTTGG
>NW_017840386.1:0-1060 GCF_001891065.2 Hippocampus comes
TATATATATAAAATAGTCAGACTTCCACTTGCTCAAATCCGGGCTGTTTATAAATACGTCGTTTGTCCGCTTTAGCGTTTTATATGCCTTAAGGACTTAATGTTGCAACGAGGGATTTACAGTCGACCCTGCCGGAAAAAAGTCTCTGCTCACGAGTTTCGAGAATTTGTGTGAAAATCAAGAAGCAATAAGCCGGCGTCTCGTGAAACGATCTTCCACTGGAAAGGTCAATGACATACTTTGAAGAATGCTGATATTGATCTTTTCATCTCACCCATATTTCCTGGAGGTTCGATTTGTCCTGGCGGTATTTTGAGCGGATCTATTGGAGAAGAAAATCAGACACAGCTATTTGATCCATTCCCCCCCCCCCCCAAAAATACCAACATCATGGTTTATATTCTACACGCCTGACAAGGCGGACATCGTGTGTCAGGGAACCTGAGCAGACAATGAGTATTGTGATGACGGCGGGAATGTTAAATGCCGCCATTGTTCTTCATTTAATCTCCCGAGTCATTGGAGGTGAGTCCCAAAACATTTTGTGAAGGGCAAAGTCAATTGGACTTGAAAACAGGATTACATTAGGGATACGAATCAGCCGGATCGGCCAACGTTATCGCATTTCTATTCGCGTCATTGAGAACTTTTCTTTTAGCATGCAGGTGGAAGGCGGCAGGCCTTCAATGCTTTTCCATGTGTTGTCTCGTATGTTTGATTCGAGGTTAAATGTTTCATTCTCCTTAGTTTTGTTTGTCAGTTTTACGGTACGTCTGGGAGTGACAAAGAAACCGCTTGAGGCTTGACTCTTTTTTTGGAAGAACTGCGTGAATGAGAGAGTGAGAACAGCCACCGAGGAATATTTTCAAAATATGAAACATTTTTAAAGCATGTGGAACAACATTTGGTGAAAGTAATGAAATTTGGTAGTTTGTTGCGCTTTTATAGCAAAGCTACATGGCAATAAATTTTATACAGTCGGAAAGCGTGTTGAAATGCTTCTGAGGCCCCAGATTGTCAAATTATTAAATTATGAAGTTGCCACTTTGGGCTCTATTTC
>NW_017840387.1:0-1060 GCF_001891065.2 Hippocampus comes
AAAAAAAAAATCATCACCATCAAAACTGCTTTCAACAGAAGAAGCTTCCAGACAATGTGGATGACTCACCGAAAGCAGAAAGCTTGAGAAATTGGTCTGATAGTGCAGGGGTGGGCAAAGGACCTCCCGAGCATTGGATTAAATGCAACTTGGTAGTAAGTTCAGAATTGCACTTTTCTCTTTTATCTAAAAAGGCAAAAGCGGCCCTTTGCTCACCCCTGCTATGGAGTTATTCAGGATGATGTTCTTAAAAGCTCGAGTCACACATGAGCAAACTACTTCAAACTTGACATGTGCGGTCAAGTGGGAGGGGGTTAGAAGGTGGGATGACAACTTAGAAGGGGATGGAAGTCTGCATTAGGGGTTCAAGAGATGAAGATGGTTCAGGGAGAAGAAAGTGTGCGCCTGGGATGATGCGAGAGCGTGATTAGATGAAGCCGATGTTCGCTGCTGCTCACTGGTGCCATCGTCCGCGTTTGTTAGGAGCACACGCAATTTGAGAGGGGCGTTCCACTACCGAGCTGATGTGCCTCTGGGTCTGTTTGACCCGCTTCACTTCCGGCAGGTCAGGGATGGCCGTTGCGCGATCCAGGGAATCCCTGTATTTGATCTACACCACGGGGATGGAGAGCAGGTGTCAGTCAAGAGACAAAAAAAAGAAAACAAACAAAAAAAAATTAGCAAAAGAGACAACACAGCACAGCGCCAGAAAAGAGCACAACAGGATATTACGTTTTTGTTTTTTTTGTAAACTGCCCCAAAAATAAATAACTAAATCAGCCCCGGATACCAGTTTCTCCAATTAACATGAAATTGGTTGCTTTGTCTCTCATGACAGGACAAACAAAAAAGTCTCAAGGACCCAGAAGTGAAATTCAGCAGCCTTAAAAACTCAAAATCAAAATCCAAGTTGGCCCCATTTTAATTCAAAGCTGCCATTCTGAGCGACTTCCAGAGCTGAAACGTTGTTCGCAAGTTAGAAAAAAAGCCACAAACCACATTTTCAACGCTCAATACAAAATTAGTGGGACATTCCCATGATAACAGGACGCACAAAAAA
>NW_017840388.1:0-1058 GCF_001891065.2 Hippocampus comes
ACCAAGGTAGGGTAGCAGTCAAAACAGATTTAACTTAATCAAATAAAAATATATACTGAAATCGTTTTATTAAAAATTCAATAAAATCAAATAAAAGGATGTCAACAATAACAGAAAATGGAAAATTGTAATCTCAGGATGTAAACTATAATAATATCAACGCTGTAACATTATACTCCACATAGCCACTGAACAGATTCCTCCTTTTTGCGCTTCCAAATAATCCGGTTTCTCTGGTGTTGTAATTTGAAGCGTTTTGAAGCGTTTCCATGGGTGCCTTAATAAAAGTTGAATTACCGGGTACGACGGTGCCACATAATCGACTCCAAGTCCATTTGTGGCGGCGTTTATTGCATTGTGAATACCTACCTGGTGGTGTGTCTCTCGCTCCACGTTGACGCCGTTGACCGCAACCAGGCGGTCGCCCGCGCGTAAACCAGCCGCTTCTGCGGACGAGCCGGGCTCCACTTTGCGGATGAACTGCCCGGTCTTGCCTTTCTCGCCGTGCAAGTGAAAGCCGTAGCCTTGCTCCCCTTTTGTCATGACACAAAGCCTTGGTTTCCTCTCGCTCGCCATGTCCTCTTGTACTTGTAATTCCTTCGCAGAGTTCGGGTGATTGGAAAAATTGCAAATCCGGTTCAAAAGTGGGCTAATCGCATACCTGCCAATTACGCCCGCTTCCCAGAGCAAAACCAGCTACCAAAAGTTAAAAAAAATACAAATAAAATCCACAGTTTGACAAGACGTGCGTTCAATAGCGACCATTGCTGGCGGTGTCTTCAATTCCAAAATGTGATCCTCGGAGGTTTTCAGTGCAACGTGATGGATGTTCACGCATGGACTCCAACTTTTCCCTCGACATCTAAGCGTAGCAACGGCTCGCTTCCACTTGCACAGTCCATGTGGGGCCTCAGCACCACCCTCTACCCAACCCGGCCCAGATGTTGCAAGACATCAAGTGCACCCAATTTGGTGTAATACCGCCCCCGTGTGGCAAAAAATTGTTCAAGTAAACCTCGCGCGCACCTAAAACCTTAGCAGTGCGTTTGTGATTTTTT
>NW_017840389.1:0-1062 GCF_001891065.2 Hippocampus comes
TTTTTTTTTTTCCCCCCTCGGCGTCTATTTTCAGAATCGGACGGCACCACAATGGCGACAACACGGACGAGAACGAGGGCGGCAGCGGCGGCGCGGTGCGACAGCGAGGACAAACGCGGCTACGTGTGCCCGGTGTGCGGCCGCGACTGCTTCAAGGCATCGGCGCTGCAGAAGCACCTGCGCATCCACTCGGGCGAGCGACCCTTCCAGTGCGCCACCTGCAAGAAGACCTTCACGCAGCAGGTGCACCTCAAGGAGCACCGGCGCATCCACACGGGCGAGAAGCCCTACGCCTGCACGCTCTGCACCAAGACTTTCACCTTCTCCAGCGCGCTGCGCCGCCATCAGCGGCTACACGGCGACGCGCGGCCCTTCGCCTGCCACATCTGCGCCAAGACCTTCAAGCAGGCCACCTCGCTCAAGAGCCACATGCTGGTGCACTCGGACGTGCGCCACCACTGCCCCGTATGCCACAAGGCCTTCAGCCGACCGCTAGAACTCAGCTACCACGTGGATGTGCACGACGCCAGCCGACCCTACTTCTGCCGCATCTGCCGCAAGAACTTCAGCGGGGCGCGGGCCTTCCGCAAGCACGTTAAAAGGCACCAGGCGCAGGAAGGGGCTGCCGCCGCCGCCGCTGCACAGGGCGCCACCGTCGCAGCTACAGCTGCTGAGGATACTGCCTCCACGGCAACCGCTGCAGAGGCTGACGATGTCACAACAGCAGCAGCCGCTGAGGACGGCGCCACCGCTGCACAGGACGCTACCGTTGAGGCGACAGGTGCTGAGGAGAGTGCCGCCACGGCAACCGCTGCAGAGACTGACGACGCCACAGCAGCAGCAGCCGCCGAGGACGGCGTCATCACCGGCGAGGAGACGAGCCAAAGTGATGAAAAGTGCGACTGACGCGCTGGGCGCCTCAAAAATGAACATTTCTTATCTTCAATAAAAATCATCAGTATAACAGCATGTTAGTTTCTGATTTTATTTATTTATTTGTGTAGGATGACAATGTGAAAACTGTTTATCAGTGTCATCTAACTCTTGAAACCCTAACCTTGG
>NW_017840390.1:0-1061 GCF_001891065.2 Hippocampus comes
AAAAAAAAAACAAACAAATGTTTGTTTGCAGTGCAAAGGGACTCTTTTGCATAAAAAAAGGACATTGAAGGACAGCACAAAACTGCAGAACCGCAAAGTGCGCGGACTCCTTTTGAACATTTTTTGACTCAAAATATTTAGATGATTGAGGCCCTCTGTGTGTTCTTCCTATCATTCCAAATCAGCAAACTATTATAGAGCCTCGCGCTAGTTTTATTTTTCAAACCTCACTTTTGGGTGATGGTTTTTAATCATTCACGTTTATCAGGGTTATTGACAACTCTTCCCTGCTGTGTGTTAAAAATGAGAAGACATTCATTTCACAGGGGAAAAGTCACGTTCACAAGCGGAACCATGCATCAGCTCGATCTGCGTCCTGGTGTGCGTATTTGTCGCCTCCCCAAAGCTTGTGAGCGATTGCGGCTTCACCCTCTGCTGCTCGGATGAAATGTTAAAACGCTTCATTAATTCTATTTTTTTTTTCTTTTGTCTCTTACGTAACACTGATTGCATCCGCGTCGTGACTTGAAGTTCGGCGAAAGTACATCTTTTATTGCAGCCTGATAAATGTCGGCACATTATAGCCTACATATAGCTACGTTGCATGCGTGTCCTTTTGCGGGCCGTTAAAATTTGAGTGCAGGGGTCCCATGGTTGATATGAATACCACTTTTTTAACAGTGTTGTTTGTGCAACAGCAGGACTGTGCCTTGGGGTTGTTTAGTGGTTGCCTTTTAATAAAGCCATATGTGCACTGTCTGGACAAAAGTATTGGGACATTGGTTATTATCAATTCTTCTTTACCCAAACAAATGGGAAACAAGTTCCCACAAAATTGGAAGCGTATAATTTCTTCGAATGTCTTTAACACAGGTTCACTGGCGATTCCAGTTTCGAGTCGCATCAAAACGAGTTGCCGACGGTCCGCGCTATTGAAAAAGAATGGACGGATGATTGTCGATTAGTACAATCCTGAAGCGAGTCAACCGTTGTAAGTTGAGCAGCCGCAGAATCAGAACATTCGGAGAAATTCTCCAATCCGAAAAAAGATTATATCCATC
>NW_017840391.1:0-1062 GCF_001891065.2 Hippocampus comes
AAAAAAAAAAAAAAAATGTGTTGAATTGACTCCATTTATTTCACCTGGCTGCACAAAATAAAATCACCGTCGTGTCATAATGTTGGCGTCTCTTTGCGAACCAGAAGCCTCAAGGACTGCTCAGCGTGTTGGATGAGGAGAGTCAGAGTCTTTGGCCGACGGAGCAGAACCTCTACAAGAGGTTGTCCACCCAGCTTGAGTCCAACCCGACGCACAGCCTCTCCTTCACCACCAAGGATGGCAACGGAAACCCACCACCCAAAGATCAAGGCCCCACTTTTACTGTTCGCCACTATAGCGGCCAGGTCAGAAAAATGAACGCCAAGCATGTCAGGACTGAGGAATCCATTTTCTTCTGGAATAGCAGTGCCGTTTAGCAAGAGCATATATCAATTAATTATGTTGAAATTGAATATAATGTTACCACCTTATGGTAGAATCCTCTCCCTTTTCCACTGTGCAGTCACTACTTGGCTCAACATGGCTTGACTTGTCTTTTGATGCTTTTTCTTCGGCAAAAGCAGGACCTAATTCTACTAATTCCTGGTCAACAAACCTAGCGAACCTCTCACAGTTTCCAAAGCAAGTTGAGCAATGGAAAAGCGGCCCAACAGAATTGGGCTTGACACTGTTACATACAATACCTGATAAGATTTGTCCAGTGTATGAAATCCAAACCCTACAGTTAAATAATGAGAAATGGCCAATGAAAAGCAAAATTAGCTGCTGTCTGCTTTAATGAACAGTGCTACCGAGCAATACAGCTAACCCTCCTTTTTAATCCTAATTATTCAGGTCCTACGGGTTGTATACATGGAATTCAATTCAGAAAACTTACTAAAGGTGGAATATGGTGCTTGGTACCTTTGCAATCATCATGCTTTCATGTCACCATCCTTTCATCCGTAATGCAAAACTGTCTGAAAGCCATTTTTTTGAGTCCCATTGACCCAGTCACCCTTTATATGGACATAATGAAGTGGTTGTGCCTCATATCAAACATAATGTGTTCCATTAGTTGCCTGTATTAGATAGATATGAATAGGAAGAGCATTTTTATTT
>NW_017840392.1:0-1062 GCF_001891065.2 Hippocampus comes
AGGTCAAAAGTTTCTAAGGTGTAAACATGAGCGTTATGTTTTTCGCAAAGTTCAGCGTAATTGACCGTGGCCTTCGTCTTGGCTCCTTTGTTGTCATACTAAAGTGTTCAAATTATTCATATTGTCTGTTTATTACCTGGCTAGTTGCTGAAATTGCCTTTGCTTTTTGAAATGAATTGACACAATCTGCCCAACTGTTGCTGTCGCAAAACCAGTTCAGTTTGCCGGCATCTGGCTAGCTAGCTAGCTAGCGTTAGCTTGTGTCTTGAAATATATCGAAATCAGGCTCTTACACGACAAGTCACAAGTATTTGTGAAGAAAGGGGGGTGGGGGGATATGGGAGATTTTATTTTAAGTCGAAATCGCCCAACCCTACTACAAATGAATCACTGCACCGTCACCGTCGTTTAACAACATGTGTCATAATTTGCGGAATGATACGACAGCTACTCGCTAAAATCCCAGCGACCGTGTTGTCAGACCCGCAATTTAAGTTTGCTCGAAATCACACAGCTCATGGTCCGCCTCGTAGCATCGCTTTGACGCTAATACTTTCTGACGCGTCGACGTGACTGTACCGCGCACTGTACAAACGCGTGCTGGAACGCCACGCTCGCCCCCTGTTGTGAACAATATGAACGTTCTGTGAGTGGGAAGGATTAAAAACAACAAATCCCCCCGCCCCACCCCCAACGGAACGTGCGGCAAGGCATCTTGAATTATGCAGGTGGATGTGTTAACTTTAATTGACTCGGCTCACCCGCTTTTTCGCTCTCACAGGCGACGGCGACGCTAATGGCGAGGCGGCGTCTGTTTTATTATCTGCCGCGAGAAGTAAGAACACAGAACGAATGCCACGGGGAGGAAAACAATTGCAAACAGGCATCAGAGGCTACGGGCAAGTTGTAATGGCGCGGGGGTCACGGCCGCTTTTTGACGGGCTGCGTTGTGATGCGCAACACATACTTTGATGAGTCAGCACCCTCACAGCTGGTGGGGGACCATCGGGCCTTTCGGGCAGAATCCCTGACCTAAATTGTAATATTTGTGTGTGTGTGTGT
>NW_017840393.1:0-1062 GCF_001891065.2 Hippocampus comes
TTTTTTTTTCCTGAAAATATCTAGCTTATGAGGGAAATATACAACTTTTTTCAGGAATTATGTTTTCAGCTTCATGGCATTTACGTTCAAGTTGTTGTCATTCATTTGTGTGTATGCGTATAAGTAATATTTGAATTAATTGCCTTGCCTAAACCGTGCCAAGCAGCCAGACGCGGTAAGTTCCATTTCTGGTTCTCCCGTAATTCAGGAAAGATAAGCCACATTGTTTGTTGTTGATGCTCTGGTGCAAAGACTGCTGACATCTCTGCTGATTCCGCACAACTGAAAGCTGTTTTTGTGGCCCATCCATTGTGGTCCACAATAGTGTAGCGAGCGAGCAAAGATGTGCTGCCAGCTGGGCTCATCAATGGCAGCCAACAAAAGTCTCTGGGTTTTAATTGATCAATGATAGAAAGTCTTTCCAAACGCATAGAAGCTGTTGAAAGGTGGAAGCAACTCCACACTGTCCCAACATTTTCGTGTGTTTCGTGTATATGATCATACGTAGCGTATGTTTATGTAGAGTATGTATGGCATGTTGCTAAAAGGGGTTACGGTTTGTCTATATTTGTGTCTCACCACTCTTTCGGGACTCTCGCGTTCCTCTGCAGATGCGCTGTGGTGAGGGTTGCGTTGTGGGCCAGCGGGGGGTCTGCTTGAGGGGGGAGAACGCTTCTTATCTTTCACCTGTGCAGAGGAACAGCATTGTGATGGGTCTCATATATTACAATGTGTGTGAATCAAAAGGGAGCATTACTGTCTTTGTTAAAGTCAAATGTTTGTTTTAACCTTCAGTGGATGGCGTTTCCTCATGGAGTCTCTTTCGTTGAACGACAGCAATGGCCATTTTAGCAATTATACTCAGTAGTCGTCATTTTAGTTTGACTCTCATTTCGGTCACTCGGGCTGGGAGGTACTACCTTCCACTAGGTCCCTTTTCTGTCATGCGCATAACAGTTTGAAAATAACTGCTGGTTTTGTCTGCTTCCTAGTCAGAATTCAAGTGACGAGTTGCCTTTATGAAAAAGAAGTCGCTCGATGGGTTGAAACAATTTATATAAA
>NW_017840394.1:0-1060 GCF_001891065.2 Hippocampus comes
GCGCGCGCGCGCATATACTGTAGAAATATCGAATATTTATTTATTTTTGCTCAAAGTATTTTCAATTTGTCTCTTTCGCCACCCCCAGCTGTTGATATCAAGTTGTTCACGGTGTAAGACATGTGACTGTTTGGTCTACGATGAGGAAATCATGGCTGGTTGGACAGCTGATGACTCCAATCTAAATACCATCTGTCCCTTCTGCGGAAACCCTTTCCTTCCTTTTCTTAACGTGGAGATTAGAGACACGAGAGGACCCGGCAGGTAATAAAATATCCCGGTAGTTTAAGTCATGGCATCCAGATGCAGTGTACAAGTCCACTATCATAGCATGGTCAATGATGATGATTGTCAATGTGATTCGATCCCTTCTTTTGTTCTTAGGATGTTCCTAAAGGGAAGCGCATCTGTCGACGAGGCGATGAGCTCTTCATATTCTGCCTCCACGGGCTTTGGCACAGGGACATCCACCTTGTCCACCCCTTGTCCCAACACTGCTATCTCGCCACCCTCCCCCGGTATTTCTATCCAAGACCGTTCAGTGAGATCGAGGTACAAAGATGTCATGATATTCTTTTACCGAGTGTCTTTTGATATGGTGCAGTTTTGACTGGAAGAAGGTTATTTTTCCACAGACCTCGATCTATGAGATCTCACGGTGTCAAGATCCCCTCAGAGTGGCGCCACGGGGCTTTTTCTTCTGGATTGGCCATGGCCCGTAGCGTCAGTGTCTTTGGTCCAGCTGAGGAAACATACCAGTGCAACCATTTTGTGCCATTCTCTGGCAGTTTACCCAGCCGCTTGAATGAAACCACTGTATGTGCCACACTGCTGATACCAGAGTATCGTCAAAATTATTATTTTTGACCCTAACATTTTCACGCTGAATGAAAAATAATTTTGGGTCATAATGAAAAATAATCTCGAGTCAAATCTAAATAAATTTGGTCAGCAACATTGTATTTTAACAAGATGAGAAATTGTGAATAATTTCAAATAATACGCGATCATTAAGTATCCCCAAAAGTGCATGCCACAGATAACGTTGTACTTTAATAAA
>NW_017840395.1:0-1062 GCF_001891065.2 Hippocampus comes
TTTTGGTTTTGTTTTGTTTTTTTTTTTGTTTTTTTGCCACCCACCCCGTCCGTCCCCCATCAAGGGGCACCGCTGCCCCTCTTGTTCCAGCACACTTTTGATAGCAGCTGATCATCGCAGAGGAACAAAAGGCCATCAAACGGCACCGGGCCCCATTCTGCTGATATGCAAATCCGCCTCATCTGGGTATCAAAGGCTCGCCTCACTCTGCACATTTTGCTAATCGATAAATACTTTGACGGTGCGGCGCTTCGGCAAGGACTGAGCATCGCCGAGCATCGCCATGGGGAAGGTGAGACGAAACGCATCGGAACAGTCGCGGGGAAAGCCGTTTCAGCATTTACTTGATATTCTGCCGGTGTTCGGATGTGTCCGCGATGTCCTCGTTTCGTGACCAGTGAGACCGTTCGACACACTCGCGGCATTTCAAGTAAACGCTCCGAGGGCCGACTCGCTGAGACTCAGTGTCGCTTGTCTCTCTTTGCCCAAAGATCACCTTCTACGAGGAGAAGAAATTCCAGGGCCGCTGCTACAACTGCAGCAGCGACTGCGCGGACCTGCACTCCTACTTCACCCGCTGCAGCTCCATCCGGGTGGAGAGCGGCGTGTGGGTGATCTACGAGAGGCCCAACTACAAAGGCTTCCAGTACATCCTCTGCCCGGGCGAGTACGCCGACAACCAGCAGTGGATGGCCTTCAGTGACAGCGTCAAATCCTGCCGCGCCATCAAGAACGTAAGAGTCGATTCATTTGAACTCTCCCACTCCGACATTTGCCCCAATTTGAAACATCTTGACATGCTTCAGGGTTTCGAGGCGATTCCAAGTTCATTGAGCAAAGGCAACGTTATTTACAGCCAGCAGGTAATCCGGTCAACGCTCGGCAGAGCTTGAGGAGTGCCGCTCAACCGGCGACTAATTCATCTGGGCGACTACCTTCTCCAAATTTGGTCTCTCCCTTCAAGGGAAAGTCTTTGTCCACTGTGCAACTTTTGTACAAGCCCTGCAGAGTTGCCCCCAACATCTCCTTACCGAGGACCGAGAGAAAGCCCGCGGTCACAAC
>NW_017840396.1:0-1062 GCF_001891065.2 Hippocampus comes
GAAACCGAAAAAGAAGATAGGAGCCAAACACGCTTCGACAGTCGATGACGTCAAAGTTATTTCCCCGAAGTAGACGTAAAGACACGAGCGCGAATACGTCTTGTGCCGAGCAAACAAAAACAAGTGGAAGGCTTATAAATCATCACTCCTCTGAATGACTAACGGCAGATATCGTGCGTAGCTGCAAGGAGAGCGAAGGCAGAAAAGAAGCGCGTCTTGTTTGGGCGCGTTTTACGTCACTGCCACCCACTGCTTCTGCTCTACGTATGGTTGCCTCACAGGAATGTGTTTCCTTAGCCTGTTTTTGATGACACGGGTCACCGTATTGACACCGCACATGTGGGGAAGAGCTGGACCGACATCCCGGGACTGGATTGGTTTTAAGTGCTGCTAAGTGGCAACTCAGGATTTCTGCTCATTTCCATGGTTCTATTTTTGATTTATGAACCATAAATTCACAGACTTCATGTAAGGTGACCGAATGGCGGGTGCAAAAGCGGAGCTGTTATATGGCGTGAAACAGCCACAGTATTTCTTGTTTGGGATAATCACATCCAGATTTTCTCAATTCAACATTCAACTGGACACAAACACTTTTTGGAAGCGATCAAAAACGTGTCCCGTCTACTTGCAAGCCGCGAATGCACCGTGATAGGCCAGCTTTTCAGAAACACCTTGTGCAATCGTTGTGGGGTCTCGGGTGAAGTTAACCCTGAAATTGGTACGTGTGGACCCCATTTTATGCAAAACCTCACAGGACAGTGCAAAAGCAGTGAAACAACACTTCTTCAGCCCTGATCGTGACCAGTTGGAATGGAAGTGAGGTGAATCTGCAGCTAAAAGAGAACGCGCTAACTCTTGGATTCCCACTTAGATGCCACTTGGATGCGGCTGAATGCGAAGTGGAGATATTTATGTTCATTGGAGTCGTGTCTATACACTTCGGTGTCCATCCAAACTTTGCAGCGCGTTTGAGAGATCGGCGTTAATGCGTGTAGCATTTGGCACCGAGTGTCAACTTGGCCTGTGGAAATGAGTAGTAAATTATTGATTTATGGACAC
>NW_017840397.1:0-1063 GCF_001891065.2 Hippocampus comes
TGAGGCAGTCAATTAAAGATGTCCTGTTTCATTTTCCTAACCTTATTTCTAGTTCGGTCTCATGGCTCAGTGATACCACGGGCCAGTAGGCTGCCTCAGAGGGATCCACGGGAGGAACTTGGCATTGACACTGGATGGAGTGCTGGGCATGGTTGGGAAGTAATGAGGGATGTTGACTCTTAGGTGACGAGGGTGGGCGGATGTGACCACTAAACGAGATGCTTGCCAGGTAAACACGGCGCCATCACGATGCCAGAGCGGTCTTGTTTGTGATGTGATGCAGCGTGTGGGGGCGGCCGTCGTGTGTTTGTGAGGCTAGCTGTCTGACTCGAAAGACACCGGAGACGGCGATGTCGCCGATCGCGTTTTCATTTGTGCGCTTGGAAAAATGCGATCGAATAGCGACAGTCGCTTGACATTGCATCAGGGCATTCCGAGGAAATATAGTCTCAGTCATAAAAATCTTGAGTAGGATTTTCGACAAAACTGACTGATTGGTTTGGAAGTCACTGTTTGTTGCAACAATCGGGATGAGCATTTGATTTGCCTCCGGAAAAATGAATGATTGATAAATGTGACTTTTTTAAGCACAATTTTAAAGGGGAAGTCAAGCTAAAAAAATTCTTTACAATCGTATATTGCATACAGCCCCACAAGTTGAAACGCGGCTTTCTGATTAACATTGAATTTGTGGAATAGGAATCAAGCAGCAAAATGCACCATTTTTTTGGGCCAGCTCACAGGGCGGCCATTTTGTGACATTCCGTCACCTGGAAATGAAAACTTATTATTGTCAAAAACAACTTTTGGGTTGTCTTCCCAATTTTATTTTGTCAACTGGTTGCACAGCTGGATGCAGATATGTTATTTATTTATTCATTCTTTTTTTTAAATGTAGACTATAGAACTTAATTTTAAAAAGATATCTGGCTCGGGATGATTTGATTTTGTGCGTCCACTTAATAAAAATAAGTAAATGAAACACAATTTTTTTCGGTATTGCCTTATTACAGCAGTAAATGAAGTTTTTTGGCAATGGTTGGATATTTAAAAAAATAAAAAA
>NW_017840398.1:0-1062 GCF_001891065.2 Hippocampus comes
TGTGTGCTTCTCAAACTCAGCCAGTCAACTGAATCAGCAGCTGTGAATAATAAGAAGCACCCAGTCATTCTTCTCCACACCCAAAGTGAAGGGCAGTACTTTCTCCACTCCTAGTGTCTCTGGCTTTTTCTTTTCTTCCTGCTGACACCCACTTTTATTTCCCTCACACCCACAAAAACATGAAAACACAGACACCGCACTCACAGTGCTCAGCATCCCCTTAACCACGCTCTCGCAGTGCATATTGCAGCGATGCACATTCCACACCAGAGGCAGAGAGGGCATCGGGAAAGCACACAGTGAACAAGTGAATAGAGAGGGAGGGTGAGTCATGAGAAAGAGAGAGCGAGAGAAAAAGAGAGAGACAGAGAGTGAGAGAAAATTATGCACAAAACTTCCAGTCGGAACCGCAGCTTGACACTTCCTGAATGTGTAAACCATGAATTGGCAGAGTGAGGCTTTGTAGCATGTTTCAGTTTATAGCTCCTGAACATGGTGAAAGCTTTTTTTGTGGCTTTACAGCAGCTTTTTTTTTTCGACCAGTCGACAATCACTACTGAATGGGCGTAGTGTTCATGTTTTGTGCGAGGGCAAGAGGTGGAGAAATGCGGATGCTCTCGAATCCATCCATCTGTCCGTCGTCCATCCATCCAGTTAATCTATTATGATCTTTTGTTTGAGTGTGAGGAAAAGAAAGTCATGAAATGTTTATCGCAACTCCCAGTTAGTTTAGCTTCAAACTGAACATAAAACAAAGACAATTACACATGTTTTTAGAACAACCCTAATCTTGTTTTCATGAGAGGATAAGAAAGATACAAAAATGTTTAGAGCAATCCCCAGTTAAAGTTGACTGTCAAAGTAAACATAAAACAACGAGAATTACAAGTTGTGGACTTAAAACAACCACAAAACTGCTTTAAGAAGGTCTACTAGCTGGATGCTAACACAAGGCACAACAACATAGGCGGGATTAATTACTCTGGTTTGGAGCAAATTTTAATCAGAGATGATCGATGTGTCCCTCAACGTATTTTTGACACTGATTAAATCTGAGCAGAT
>NW_017840399.1:0-1063 GCF_001891065.2 Hippocampus comes
GGTGTCCCCCGCCTGCTGCCCGAAGACAGCTGGGTTAGGGTCCGGCACGCCCCGCGACCCTTGGTCAATGTTGTTTTTAAGTAGTTCACCGATTCCCACATGCATTAAACCCATTTAGAGGTGTTAAAAATATATTGAAATTTGTTCAAACACACTTAAACTTGAAAACACTCATTATCCCCTAGTACCTGCTTCTCCCTCTCTCGTCTCAAAATAGGAGACTATTGTACAACATCACTGTGAGGAAACTGACCCTGCAAATAGAGGCAGAGCATGGTTGCTTTAAGGTGTTTCAGTTGAAGTTGACTGGAAAACAAACACAGAGGACAGAATAAATACACATTGTATCTGTAACCAAACCATACAATAATAGTAGACAAAATTATTCACATTAAGTATAAAACATTACTCACAGGTCTAGAATCTGCAAGAACAATGACTATTCCTGCAGTTTAGTTGTGGACCTTCTCTGCCTCCTGTTCGTGTCCTTTTTTTTAACGCTTCACTTTCATCCAATGGAGCTCAGGAATTGGGCAAACACGCTCGAATTTAAAGGGTGACAAAACAAAAAATCATCGATATTTTATACAGATGACAGGAATTGATGATATTTAAATTTTAAGCCGTAGAAGAAGTTTCAAAAATATATATTTTTAAATAAATTACAGACTATGTCAAAGAAAGGCCACAAACAAGCTGAAAATCGATCAAGGCCTGAAGGGTTGAAATGAATTGGAAGGAAACATGAAAGTTTGGGCTTACAATCTATAGCGCTCGCGTCAGCATGATCAGAAAGAGCTAAAGTGCCGCCGTGGAGTGCGAGATAATTACCACAAGTGCAGTTAAGTCCGCTCCTTCCCGTCTTCCCTCCCCATTTTCCGAGCGTGCTTATGTAATGAGGCCCAAGCGAGAGCCTGTGGAGGCTGGCAGGATTAGATGTCGGCCTGCAGATTTGGATCTCTTTTGTGAAGAAAATCAACAAAAAAGAAAACTCGGAGCTGTGGTCATCTGGATCAATGTGGAACACATCCGAGAAGACACACGGCGCTCTACAAAAAAAAAA
>NW_017840400.1:0-1063 GCF_001891065.2 Hippocampus comes
GTCCGATTCCTCGAACCTTTCTCGTCGTGTTGAGTGGGGAGCAAAGACAAAAACCATGAAAATTTCATGCAGACCAGACACTCGGTAAAAAAGTGTCACATTGTCATTGCTAGCCGTGTTTGTTTGCCGAATAATGCATGACTCCTAACACGTTTTGCGTCATTCCGCCACGTCACGGCGCAGTCCCTGGAGAAATTGTTCCCGTTGGGACACGGGCGCGTCAGTCGTCGGCATCGCGCGGGGGCCCCCAACTCTGACGCGTGGCTTTTTTTCCATCCCCAATTCCAAAAGGATTTACAGCGGCGCGCGGGCAAAATGACACACGGCGCTCCCGCACAATATATTCCCGTGCGCTTTATTATCCAATTCCGCCAGTATTTACGATACAATTCAGGAAGGTTGCGAGGGAGGATTACTGCGGCTTTTTCTGCCCTATTTCTTATCAAAAGAAGACAAGGTGACAGTGTTCTGCCAGGAGAGCAACTTTGGATCTCTTCTTGAGTATTATCGTGAAAAATGGGACGTTGGTCAGAACCGTCCGTACCCACAAAAAGGCCATGCCCAAAAATCAACATCGAGTCGGCCATTTTGGCTCAAAGCAGAAGGTGAAATGCATTCTTGGTCCAAACAAGCCCAGAATTATCGATTATCGACTGTAATTAGCACGTCCATAAAATGGTGGACGAACGCATCCATTCACAAGTATTTACCGGTCGTAAAAGCCGTGGTCGCTGTTGCCCATTCAACTCACACCCGCACGTATCGCGGCGGGTCATCGCTCGAGCTGTTCCGGTGCCAGTGACGGCATTCGATGCCAGCTTTGATGGCGGCCAATCGCGCTGCCAGCTTGCAAAGCTGTGACATCAGGCGTAGCGCCACCTGCTGAGGTGACACCAATCTGCCACTCCACAAAGGAACAGTACCCAAAAAAAAATAAGCCAAGATTTAAGCATGTCATTCAATGCCAATGCTTGTAAAAATATTGGGGTTTTTTCGGCGCTACTTTGCGTTAGCTCGTGCAGCGCTAATGCTTCCCTCCCGGGGTCACAGTGAAGCTAATGTG
>NW_017840401.1:0-1063 GCF_001891065.2 Hippocampus comes
AAAAAAAAAAACAAAAACATCTTGCAAGCTTAATGCTAACATACAATGGAATATGCCATTGACATGCTAATGTTTACATCTCTATGAAGAATGACCAATATTATTTTTAGAAAGTTGTGAAAGTCTTTGTGTGTCTTGATGTGTGTACAACACTGTCCCCTGGTGGCTGACGTGTGCACAACAGAAGCAGCAAAAGCTGGGGCTAGAACAGATCAATGGCATTTCCATTCATTTCAATGGGGTCAACTTATTTGACGTGTGCGTTTTGATGTTTCAAGCATAGTCTCAGAGTGAATTCAAGACAATAAGAGCTCACGCGGGGACTGCTGTCGGCCACAGCTCACGCCCGGACACTCACACGCAAACGTTCTCTTCATGTCGTTTGTGAGGTCCCAAAAAAACACGACATATACTTAAACAAGCCGACGTGGTTCTGCGCTAATTGTAACTGACGTGCCCTGTGCGGATGAAAGAGAAAATGACAACGCTTTTGTCGCCGGTGTCACCCCGCCACCAGCTGAAAATAATCCAATTTGCATATTTTTAAACACTGCTAAATCTTATAAATAGCTCAAGTAGTGAGACGAGAATGATGTAATGCACCTGCAGCCCTGGATTTTTCTTGAGCCGTCCGGAGAATTTAAATTCATTTGAATTCAATTGATTTTTTTTTCCCCCCACCCCGACCCCACCCTGCAACTGTCTCAGACAAACGTGGCTAACTTTTAAATAGATAAGGCCCCTAATCTGCGGCACATTTGATCAACACTTAATCTGCTGCGGAAATTCTATTAAAAGGCTTGGAGCTCATTAGCCAATAGATCTTAATCCCATTAGCGGCTGGGCGGCGGGGGACCCTCGGCGGGAGGGGCGCAGGCAGCCTGACGCTGCGAAGGTCACATGCCACACACTGCCATTATTATAATGAGAGCGGGGCATCATGCATGGTGAAGAATGATTGGGGGAGAAAAAAAAAGTCAGCAATGCAGACACATTTCATCGCCACACATCTGAGCCTGTTGGCTTTTATCCGCCCCCCTCACCCCCACGATTGCCCCCACCG
>NW_017840402.1:0-1064 GCF_001891065.2 Hippocampus comes
TGCTTTGCGTTATGAGCATGGATAAATGGGGGTCAAATGTAAAGCAATTTGTTTGGAATGAAAGTCACTATTGGCTCAAAAGAAGAGCCCATCAAACATCCCGTTCACACATTGACTTTTGGACAATTATGAATGAATACCTCCTCTTCTCGTGCCGTTCAAAGTGGTTGCGGCCCCTGCTTTCCCCGTGCCTTCGCTTTCGGCTATACTGCTCATTTCTCTCGGGCTCCGCCTTCAACTGCTCTGCCAGCCCGCCGCCATCTTGTTCATTGTTCGGCTCGGAACCAAGGGCCTCCCATCCCGCCTCGACGCCCATCTCTGGGCCGCCCTCAATTTTGAGGTCCTCTTCAATTTCTGTAATGAAGGACAATTAATGTTATTTTGGTCGGCCTGTGCCACAAATTCAAAGATTGCTATTTAACTTGGGCTCTGCTATCTACTTTTTGTATTGCACACCATACATTGAACGAGACAGAAGTGTACCCATGTTATTGCTTCCGGTTATCACACGGCCCTTTTCCACCGCGCTTGTGCTAGTTCGGAGCCGGTACCCGGGTGAGTACCAGTTTTTTCTTTGTCCACCATGGAAATTGGCTCTCGTTCCAGCTCTGGTGCTTGAGGGCCAGCTCAATCATTTGCTGAGCCAGACTCCGGCACCAACGACCTCAGGGGGCGGGGCTATCGTGAAGATCGCAAATGTAGAGGAATGACTCCCTGGACATGTGGAAGTTTTGCATCAACTGTTGAGCAGTGAACTCTGGCACAATTGTGTCCCACCAGAAGAGCGGTCGCGGATGTGCCCAGATAGCATGCCATCTCCGACTAGCAGCCAGTCTCGTGATCATCTATATTGATTAAGACAGCGTTTGCCGGTTGCTTGTCACTGACTGTTATATACGACAAGCAAGTATAATCGATGCTATGCTAAGTTGCAGATGCTTACAGCGCATTATTATTTTTATTAGGGTGCTCGAGCACGATGATAAGAGTTTTGTGCTTGATATGGGTGAGCAAAGGGAGTGTGTTTCATTAGATAGGCTCAAACCAGCTCATTTGGTTGCGGG
>NW_017840403.1:0-1064 GCF_001891065.2 Hippocampus comes
TTTTTTTTTTTTTTTTTTATAAAAAGCACAATAACTGCACTTTCTCACTCTAAGTCTGTTTGAAATTGGGTAAACGGAGGAGTAGCTATTAGAACCCGAACATTTTCTATATTAAAGCATTATAGCCTCTATCTCAAGGAACACTGAAATTGGCTCCGCTTGCAGTCGAATCAGCCGAAATGACTCACACTGGCTCTGACTTTGAAGTTCCTCAGCAGACTTGTGGGTCAGACCTCCTGAGGAGAGAGAGTGAATTTATCTGGGTGCAACACAAAGTGAAAGTAGAAAACTCTTGTGTCCAATCGGAGAAAGGAGGCCAAAAGAGAAGCGGAGGCAGGAGGTGACAAGGGAGGGAGAGATAGAGGAGGCGAGTCTCCAAGGGTCTCCTGCGAGGAGGCCAGCCCAAGGTGGTTCTCAGTGAAAAAGCTTATTTGTGGATGAAAGTGCGGCCGCCCCGGGGTCCACTCGCACAGAGAGACGAGGCCAGTGATTAAGGGGGCGCAAGGGCAGGACGGCCCTTTAATTTGGGGCTGCAGAGAAAAGAGGGGGTGCTTCGCTCGCTCACTGGTGTATCTGTAGCCAGACAATGGCGATTACCTTCCTCTTTATCTGGCGGAGAGGCGGCTTTGAGAGCGCAATCTGAGGAGCGGAGGAAATGGCACGACACAGGATTAGTGGCACAACAGGACGGTAAATTAAATGTTGGAGATGAAAGAATGAGCCTCTGACATGCATCAATAGAGAGCACTGGCTGCATTTTAATAACAGCAGCTGAGGAGAAATACCTGTAGAGATTAACGATGTGTGTTAGTGTGTGTGTTTCGTTTGGGGAAGGGGGTGGAGGGGGGCGTATATAATTGTATAAATGACTATGGACGCCTTTTATCAAGCATGTGGCAACCACAAAATCAGGAAGCAAACAAGAAGGGGCGTGTCTATAATCAGGATCGGTGTCAACAGGTCTTACAAAACCACTCAGTCTCTACTAAGTGTGACCCCATTAGTAAAATAAACAAAACACAATTCATGCAAAAGTACTTTCTTTTTGGTCAGATGTCATCTGA
>NW_017840404.1:0-1065 GCF_001891065.2 Hippocampus comes
CGCACTGTGGGCACAGGAAGGGCTTCTCGCCGGA
Source organism: Hippocampus comes (assembly GCF_001891065.2). NCBI lineage: Eukaryota > Metazoa > Chordata > Actinopteri > Syngnathiformes > Syngnathidae > Hippocampus > Hippocampus comes. Next base: position 35 of record NW_017840404.1, read on the forward strand.
GTGCGTGCGCAGATGAGACTGGTAGGAGGACAGCTGCGTGAAGCCTTTTCCGCACTGCTCGCACTGATAGGGCTTCTTCTGGGAGTGGATGCGTTGGTGGCATACCAACGAGGACGAGCGGGAGAAGGCCTTGCCGCAGTCGGAGCACAGGAAGGGCTTCTCTCCGGTGTGGGAGCGCTCGTGGTTCTTCAGGTCCTTCAGCTCCGTGTAGGTTTTGCCGCACTCGTTGCAGGCATACGGCCGGTGGCCCTGGTGGTTGCGTCGGTGCTTACGGAACACGGAGGGGTCGGCGAAACTCTTGCCGCACTCGCCGCAAAAGTACGGCTTCTCGCCGGTGTGAGAGCGCATGTGCACCTTGAGTTTGGACAAGGTGGGGTAGCTTTTGGAGCACTGGCGGCAGGAGTAGGGCCGCTCGCCGTTGTGCTGCGTCATGTGGATCCGCAGGCAGATGGCCTGCATGAAGGCCTTGCCGCACTCGGTGCACACAAACGGTTTCTCGCCCGTGTGCGAGCGACTGTGGTTGCGCAGCTCGGTGGGCGTCTTGTACGCCTTGTGGCAGTCGGGACACTGAAAGGGCCGCTGGGCCAAGTGCGTGCTCTCGTGTTTGGAGAGATGGGCCTTGCTGGAGAAGATCTTTTGGCACTGCGGACATGCGTGGGGATGTTGCGGAGGCTCCTTGCCGTGCACCGAGAGCTTGTGGTCGCGCAGCGCCGGCACGCTCCGGAAGGACTCGCCGCAGGACGAGCACTTGAAGGACAGTTTGGATTTCGGGGGACGGCCCCTGCCTCGTTTTTTCACGGGCACGTCACTCTCCGCCGCCTCCCCTTGTTGGCGATCCTCATCTTGCGCTAGAGGGGTGTGTTGCTCTGTAGGAGGTGTGTTGCCAGCCTGCGGGGAAGCCATCTTTCTGTTTGAAGATCAATTCCACCAGGGTTTCCTAACCTTTACGGAGCCAAGGCACATCATATTAGAACAAGATCAGTAAAAGTATCCCCCTATCCAATGAAATAAAGACGATCACATCAAAAAAA
>NW_017840405.1:0-1065 GCF_001891065.2 Hippocampus comes
TAATATACAGGAGTATTTCCATATTACATTAACAAAGGGAAAACACTGGTTTATTTTCATGAATTTAGTCCTTAGGACAAGCGCGCTAGATTTTCTGTAAATGGCAGAAAAGAAAGAAGCAGACGGTCATAAATACGTGAATGGTTCTGTAATAGAATACGCTCTGCTGCCATTAATATAGAGGAAACATTTTCAGTCGCCTGTAGGTGGCAGCAATGAGTTTATTAAATTCCATAATACAAAGAAGAAACAACACCCGGAAATACGTTTGTAGTACGGCAACGCTACACATTCGTCACGTTTTTGTGACCAATGTTACCTCAAGTCTGTTCATTTGCAGATAAAGCAACGACACTGTCCGTTGTGAAAATCTGCTGTTGACATGCAGCGCGTCAACGAACCTCATCCGCTGTTCGGAGGCGCCTTGTCGGCCATCCTCCCTCACGGCGCCGCGGACGTGAGCAAGATGCGGGAGATTCCAGACAACCAGGAGGCGTTCGTCCATACCCGAACCGATCAAAGTCTCATCGTGGAACTGGTCGAGTACCAAGACCACGTGGCTGACCAGGACGCGGCCCGGTACCACTTTGAGGACATCGCGGGTAACAACGCCGCCACTCAGCCTGGCGCGCAGGAGGTGACGGAGGTGGTCGCCTTGCCCAAGTCGTCAGTGTCCCTGTCGGCGTGCAGCTCCGCCTGGGCGCTGACGGGCACCCAATACGTGTCCAAGTACAACGAGACGGCGAGGAACCGGGTGAGGCTTCACCTCGGCGTGTTTCGCCTGCCTCAGTTCGGCACCGACGTACTGGTGACGTTCAACGACCCGCAAAGCATCTGCCCCGACAGTAGTAGCAGTCCTGCGGCTGTGGGACCTGGCGTAGAGCCGTGGACTGTGGAGGACTTCCAGCACCTGCTGCAGTCCCTGACACTGCATAACCCAGGACTGTTTGGCTAAAAGGCTGGGGTAGGGAGACCTATGGACAGTTGGACATGAACGGACAGCGAGAGAATTTGAACCTTCATGGCATGGATTTGTAAAAGCAAATCAACCAATCCCCCCCCCCC
>NW_017840406.1:0-1065 GCF_001891065.2 Hippocampus comes
AAAAAAAAGATAAAAATAAACACATCGTTGACAAATACTGCAGATGAGTCGCCGAAGTATCTAAAAAAAAACTCCCAAGTCAGGAAACTCGTAAGTCAAGGTTCCACCGTTTCACGCTTTGCTGCGTTTTGTGCAAAAGGCAGAGAAATTCCATGTGATCCCTTTAAGCTTTGAGGGGGAATTTTACAGGATCACAGAGTAGAAGATGCAATAAATAGACAGATAAACATGTAATTAAATATTTGCATCAAATATTTACGAGGCTCAAAGTCATTGTAAAAGGCTATCACACTAAGCGTCAGCGTGACTCAGCAGGGTTGCAGACAATTACATAAGGACCAGAAAGTAGCACAAGGCGACACATTTTTTCCATTTCACCTCCATAATAACCCATTACTTGACCGTTTACGGTGATTGGTACGCATTCCCGGATCAAACACAGCTCATATTTGCTCAAACGTTGTCGGTGTGAAACAAGCGGACTAAATTGTAGAACAATCGCCTGGCACCATGTGATGCAAATCTATGTCAAGATATGTCAGGCCGGATGAATCTAGTGTTTTAGAAAGTGAGGACACGTGCTCGGCTGCTCCCATAAAAGGGAGCCTTATCCCATGCTTTCTGTTGAGTATGACTCATCTAATGTTCAGCACTGTTCCGTGCAAGCCGAAAAGAGTTATTTCGATCTTTTGGGCGAGCATGATATCAGTAAGCGCTTAAGTCTTTAGCCACAGGTAGCGGTCACTCGGGGTGGAGAAAAAGAGACAAAACATACAGTCGGCATTTGAAAGTGGACATTTTTAAAGTCATTATCGAGCAACACATCACATCTAGAAGAAATTACTAAATTGGTCACAGCAGAGCTCACATGCGCAATCTAATTGACAAAAGCTTGAAACAAGACTTTCCGATAGCAAAGCCAAGTAGCTATTGTAAACAAACGTGGATTCCTCTTTGCTTTGTTTGACAGTAAGCTTCAACTGGGAGTGGCAATTAACAATGTTAAGCCTCTTTTTTTCCACAAACTGCTGCTTGTTGTGAAGTGAGACTGACTTCACTGCCACC
>NW_017840407.1:0-1066 GCF_001891065.2 Hippocampus comes
ATCGAATAGGTCCTGAGAGATTTATGTGCTAATTTCAAAAACATGACAATTTCAAAATATGACATCATCATCAATGTTTGCACTGACATGGTGTTGTTATGCCTGTTTGTATTAAATTGAGAGTTGAGCATGTCCCTGGGACAGGTCTGAGGGTCCTTACCAGCCCCTCCTCCCCAGGTCGCAGCGAGGTAACGGCCAGGTCATTGCCGCTCTCATCAAAGGCGTTGATGTCGATTCCCCAGTTGGTGTGGGGCTGTTTGAACCAGTTCTGCAACACGTGCTTGAAGTCAATACTTTGCCAATGTCCCACTCTGGAGTTGAGCTCGATCTTCAGCGAACGAATGCGGATGTGGCGGCTGCCCTGCTCCGTTACGGGCTTGAGCCGGAGGATCTGCAGGTAAACGGTGGAGGTCTGCTGCAGAGGACGCAGATACACCCACAGCTGGGCCTTCAGAACCTTGGTGAACATGAGTTTGGGGCTGAACTTGAAGAAGCAGCAGCTGGGTTTCCCGTTCACCTGCACCAGTGGCTCCGCTGTGAGAAAGAGCACAATCATCAATATATGAAAAACGCTATCATTAAGTATAAATACTTGTGTGAAAAAGAATTTAATCTGTGGATGCCTAGGCCACCACCCCATCACCTCACTCCACTTTGCACACCACTGTCAATTGGGTTTTCATTGATCTCGATGGAAAAAAAACACAAAATTAATTACCTTTTATTATTTTACATCCTGAGAAGAAAACCCCCCATTACGTATCACATGTTGTTTCGGTTTAGGGTATTCTTACCTAACTAATATTGGCTCCAATTTAATGCTGACAAAACATGTTCCCATAGAGTGCATAGAGAAAGTCTACACACCCCTATTCAAATGCCAGGCTTTTGTGATCCAAAAAGGGACCAAAAAAAACAAAAAATTTCAAGCATTTCAAAACATTTTCCATCATTAATGTGACATATAACCCGTGCTACTCAAATGAATTAAAAAAATGTCATTTGGGCAAATAATAATGAACAACTGAGATAATGTGGTTGTACAAGTGTGCACACCCTCTTACCA
>NW_017840408.1:0-1065 GCF_001891065.2 Hippocampus comes
GTGTGTGTGTGTATGCGTGTGCGTGCAGCTCCAATGCATGTTTTGGAAGTGGTTTTATGGTCTCCAGCATTGCTTCAATGACAACGCTGATGGAGGGAAGGGCAGGCAGGCAGGCACGGAGGTGTAGATGATGATGATGATGGTGGACCAGGGCTAGTCAGCGGAGGTTTAGGAGGCTTCACTTAGAGCTGAGCTGCAGGAACAGGAGGAGGTATGGAACTTGAATATTGAAAAAACCTCGCTCAATATTTGTTCTCCCATGGAAACTGCTCCCCAAGGGTCTCATTTGGAGGTGCCTTAAACATGCATTCCAAATACCAACAACCTGACGACGATGACAACAACAACAACAACAAATAATGAGGCCGCTTGAGCTGCACAATTATTACAATTCCAACGTATGGCCCATTTCATATAAAATCGTTTTTAGCATGGCCGCTTCATCCTTGACCAATAATGCTGTCTTCTGAGATCCGCTTAGAAATCAGCCTTCACATAATAATGCTCGGTGTTATTTGACACTGCCAAACACATGTTTAAAATGTGGTTAAGACTGTTTTGCTGTCCTGCAACTGAGTTCTGACGGAGCTGGAAACTGCAAACAGGACCGCAGTTCATTCCTTGGGATGACTTTCATGTTGTTCTGAAGTGACATTTTCCCAATTTGTTCGTTCATGGCTCAACACTTTGATCTGTCTAGCTGAACGACCACCCGCATACTCCCGGGCGAATGGTGCAACTAGATTTTGAGTCCATGAGTCATGGTTTTACAACTCAAGTGACCAAAAAAAATTTTTTTGGGGGATTTTCACTCACCGCTGGAGTGGCAGCACCTCATACGATGTAAGCAATAACATCATCCTGCTAACCATACGTCTTCATGGGCGTTTGAGAGGATTGACATGGATGCGGTTCATTTCGCAAAACATTCTGTCAGCTACCCATGCCATTGGCTTCCTGACAGTTGAATAACCACGAGAGGCTTCCAGTGACTGGTATCGGTGACTGGTATCGACAGCCTTGTTGAGGACTCGATACCCCTGAAATAAGCCCGGTATCGGCCAA
>NW_017840409.1:0-1066 GCF_001891065.2 Hippocampus comes
CTTTCCTTTTCCGCGCTCAAATGCGCTCCGCTGCCCTGCTGAGGAAAAGTTCCGTTACGTTCCGCATCAGGCCGGTAAGATGGCGCCACTCCATGACGGTGGCACGGCTCGTTCCGTGACATGCCCTTTTATTATTGGAAATTTTTCAGTGGAAGTCAAAGATTGATGAGAAGGATGAGAAAAAGATAAAGTAGTTCGCAACAACAGAAAAATACAGTGCAACCTCTAAGGCCTAACATGTCATTTGACCGTAATTTCCTGGAACCTTAAAGGAGACAGCAGTCAGTTTCCTATTGCACTTGTCCTCGTTCGGGTCCCAGGTGGACTGGAACTAATCCCACTTTACTTTGGGCCACAGCACAGCAAGCAACTGTACATGATAGGAAACATAAAAAAGGGGAACTCTAGTGTTTACAGCTGGAAGTGAAGAATTCTTGGACTTCACAATTTAGCGTCTGAGCCAGATGTCACAATCCGTGTGTGCCCTCTGACCTTTGAACCGCATGAAAAGAGGCAGGAGAGCGATTTGGGTTTTCAAGCTTGTTCATCTAAAAATTGAAAATCGACACCTCCCTGCCAATTCAGCTCCAAAGGTTTCTGTCATAAAACTTCCAAATGCAAACCAATGAAAAGTCTGAAGGTTCCACTGTATTCCTATCAATAAAAAGTAGTGCGCTTGAATGAAAACAATGTATTTTAGAACTAATCGCCGCGGAGCAGGAAGCTATCGACGAGTCATTTCTCAACGCCGCCATGCAGCCCCGGAGGAGGCGGTTGGGGTAAGAGAGATTTATAGGCTCGGCCCCTCGGCTTTTATTGCACAGGGGGGTTAAAATGTCATTTTAATAACACAGATATTAGAGCTCGCAAACCTGGCTCGCACTTCACCCTTGCTTGATTTATCTGCCGTATAAATATTGAAGACGACGTCTACCAATGCTACGAATGTACGTGGGTGAAAACGGAGCTGTTGTCCTTCTCTGTGCCGATTATGCAAGCGGGATTCGGCCCAATGGGGGATAATCCGACGTGGGAAAATGATTATTTAATTTTTTTTTTTTTTTTT
>NW_017840410.1:0-1066 GCF_001891065.2 Hippocampus comes
AAAAAAAAAAAAAAAAAATTGTCAAATTGTGACGGCCGGCGTTTCAGTGCTGCGTCAGCCGCTGACGAAAACGAGTCTGGCCGTGTGCGCGACGTCGGCGAGGTACAGCAGGAAGTTGAGGCCGGTGAGGACCGCCGCGGCGATCAGGCGCGACTCGGCGCGGCCTCTGGCCCCGTAGCGCTCGGAGAACTGGAAGACGGGCCAGAGCACGGTCGCCGTCAGGTACATGAGGGCCGCCAGGAGGCCGCAGGCCGTCAGGAAGCGGGGGAAGGGCACGGGCAGCCAGCCGGTGCACTCGCCCACGCACATCACCACCACGCCCATGGAGAGGATGAAGCAGATGCAGTAGACGGCCATGCACCACTGCAGCGCCGCGTGGCGCTCGTACGCCACGGGATCGCTGACCAGGATGAAGATGACGCAGGCCACAAAAGTCTGGCACACCTTCAGCAAGCCCGGCGCCGTGGCCATGTAGCCCGCCACCTCGCCGGGCCGCGCTCGCGTCAGGCTCACCTCCGCCGCATAGGCCAGCGTCGCCAGGCAGGAGAAGACGGTGGAGGCCACGCGGTGGTCGCGCGCCTCGCCGTCGTAGCCGCCGCCGCCGCGCTCCCTCAGGAAGTAGAGCGGGAAGATGACGGAGGCGGAGAGGCAGAGGAGGGCGGCGTAGCACGCCGCCGTCACGGGGAAGTTGGACCAGGACACGGGCACGCGTGCCTGCAGGCCCAGCAGCTCCACCAGCACGACGACGGCGGTGGCGACGAAGCTGAAGGCCCAGCAGAAGATGCACCAGGCGGCCATGCCGCCGTGCGGCAGCCGGGCGCCGTGCGCCGCCACGCTGAACGCCGCGCAGCTGAACAGCAGGGCGGCGACGCGCACGCTCAGCAGCCGGGACCAGGTCATCAAGGGCATGATGGGACGTCACGGGGCCGGGGCTCGATCGGAACGGCGACGCGGTCTGGTCACGGTCTCGTCAAGCGCATTCCCGAGGCGGGGCGGACCTGAGCGAACGAGACGGCCGAATGAACACGTGCGCTTCTTTTGAAAGAAAACCGTCCGGTGCCGCCGG
>NW_017840411.1:0-1066 GCF_001891065.2 Hippocampus comes
CCGCTGCCTATGTTTCTCGTTGCACTGAAGGTGTGTAGCCATGTTCTCATGATCAATAAAATGCAACAGACACAAACATATGGCAATCTCCCTGGGTATTGTAGCTACAGTTCACCCATTTTGTATTACGGGGCCAGTGTTGGAGAAGTAGAAAGAGAACTTGGCACTGGAGGTTTGAGTGGTTATCCATTAGCCCTGCTCCATATCCCCACTTTTGTTTATTACGTTCCCTCCGCCAACTGTGGCGCCTGCCAGACTTGAAAACAATCCACGGAGAGCCATTTTATCCGGGATGTTGAAAATGCTCACATTTGTCAATTGTACTGTAATCCAACGGGGATTAAGTCCACGCATTTATAGTATCCAGTAGCGGAAGTAAAAGTACAACTAAAAAAGAAAAGGCATGGCTCGGTCCACATGACATTTCGGCGTCCAAGCCCTCCGGTGGCCAACCGAAAGCCGCAAAAAAAGCATACAATTTAAGACCCTGATATCAATAGTCAAGAGGTATTATTTCGAAATTCAGGAATTCAATGCGTTTGAGACTTTTTCAGATCCTGTGGAAACCTGATACAGTAAAACAGATTAAAAGAACTGCGTGATGATGAGAAGACAGGACCTACCTGGCCCACGGACTCATTTTCAGCGCCAGACCGCGGCTGATACAGAAACCCGCACCGCCTGTTGCAAACCAGAACTTGACTGACACCTGAAATGAGAAAAGGATTTTATTTTGAAGAAAAATACGAAGCATTTATATCCATTAATATCAATTACACTCAATTAGAAAGCCCTCGGTTTACACTAGTATAATACTGGCGGAACAATGGAACTGTTTACATTGCATGGGTGCATGGAGTGCTTCTACAAAGATTTTTAATGTTTTCTTCAAGACATACTTGGGGTTGTATTTTCCAGAGTAGTCTATGCAAATTACCAAACGCACATTTTACTGTACTGTATGGCTGAGAAGCGCTGGAGCAAGCACAAACATGATTCCATCATACTAGAAAAAAGCTGCGACGTAGAGGAAAACTTGTGTCTTAACAGTTCTTGAATCCGCAAT
>NW_017840413.1:0-1066 GCF_001891065.2 Hippocampus comes
ATATTGTTCCAAGAGACTCTCTGATAGTGTCCATCAAATGTTGCTTTTGTAAAAGCAGATTTTGTGGATGTTATTAGTTGACATGTAGCTTATAAAGTGTCCGATAAGTGCATCGAGCAAGTCTATTCGGCAGTTTAAATGCCGATGACTAAACTCTACCAAAAACAGACAAAAAGCTCTACAATGGCGTTACCTTGGATTGCAGTCCTGTTCAAGAAGCTCGTCTTGCCCCGATGCGCTGCGACTTGGAAGTCTTCAGAAATGCAGCACAGGAACTGGCATCTGTTTTTGCAGACATAATCACAATGTCGGGCCAAACACACACACTCACACACACACACAACAGCAGAGACAAAGAAGATGAAACAGCAACTTGTTTCTTTAAAAGCACACAAATCATGATTCGTTCTGTGCTGTATTTAATCACATGCTGCCACTTGCTCAAATCAGTTGTGAGCGCCAATGATAAGCAATTTAAAAAAGTGAAGAATAGGATATGTTTACATAACATCCGACAAAAATGCAACACAATACAGTGGCGCCATTAGGTATACATTTCATTTGTTCCGTGACCACACTCAAACCTCTAAAGACTATAGCTCAAATCATCTTTCATCATCAAAATAAATGAAAATTGCATTAACATGTTCCACACACCCCTAAAAAATGATTGTAATGCCCCTAAAAACATAACTGGTTGTAGTAAGTTTTAAAATATCGTCCTGTAATATTGTACCCCATAAAAACATACAGTAATGACATTATAGAAGCGTTTTGCTTCAAATCAATAAACATTGGGTTACTCCCTCTGGTGTGCACGCCTTGGCCACCTGGGGGAATTATAATACTGTACAGACATACTGTACTTCCCCCACACTCTAAATGTGTTGCTCCACCATTTATGTTCACACATCAGCTCCTTAAACGTGGAATTAACCCTGCCATTCCAATCATTTTGGAGGGGACCGTCATATGCAGTCCTCTCCAAAAGGAATGGCAGGGTTAATTCCTTTGTTTTTGTTCTATACTGAAGACTAGGGTGGTCCATTTTGGAAAAGTTTGTCGG
>NW_017840414.1:0-1066 GCF_001891065.2 Hippocampus comes
GCCGGCCAGCAACAAAGACCTGAACCACCTCCCTCGCAGATGGAGCGCTTGTGTCAGGAGCTCAGATCTGTGGCAGAAGCAAAAAGTTTCATTTGGTACGAAGGCCCACAACAAAAAGCGCGCGCATAAAGGGCGGACTGCTGCGCAGCACATCTATCCAATATAGTCCAATTGTTGAGTTGGATGATTTTAAAAATTATATAATCAGGGTTTTACAATCAATGGCTCAACGTGATGACTTTTCTCGTTAAAAAGGAACCCATAAAACATGAATAAAACAGCCGAAAACAACACGGGTGTCAGTCATAGTTCCTTTGACCAATTGCCAAATCAGCATAACATCAGTCGCATTTTACGACCGTTAACAGCCTTTGGCACTTCCACCAAGCAGAGGAGAAACAAACTTTCCTTTCGACCTCACTGATAATCCTTGGGCTGTCCAAGTATCAAGAGACCACAAACAGAATTTATGGGAGGATCAAGGAGAGGGACATTTAGCTCTTCCAAGACCGGAAACATCTGCAAATTACTACATTTTGTCGCATTGGCGAGTATCCAGTGTATTATACCCAACAAGCGAAAAATCAAATGCAGCTGGTAAACTGCAGATCACTTCATTTTATTTTATTGACGACGGTATCTGACCACACAAAGGCTAGCTTCTCTCACTGGCAACTGGCATGTACCGACCTCGAATTGAGGAAGCCTATGTCATATAATTAGGAGTCAAAGTACTCCGCATATGCTTTAGGTCATTATTAATGTTGCTTTCACAATGTTATCATGGCCGTTGACCCGAAAACTAGAATTTCGCTTCATAGAGGCAGGGGTTTTCGTGCCCATACAGGTTCTGGGAGCAACGTACGCTGTCATCCAAGTAACGTCTTATTCAAGGACATTCCTACACTTATTTCAGCAAGACTGCCAAGCCATATTCTGCACGACTTACAGCATCATAGTAAAAGCATGCAAGTACTCGACTGGGAATGCCAGCAGTCCAAACCCGTCTCCCATTGAAAATGTGTGAAAATACAGCAAAAAAAGCAACTCAAGTTGCACATCAAGC
>NW_017840415.1:0-1066 GCF_001891065.2 Hippocampus comes
GAACGGTTTGGACAAAGACCTCTTTTTACCCCTCTCAATCAATTTCTCAGCCCGCACCACAGCCAACCAAACACAGGTCAGGTGGAACCACTGATGAGTATGAATGCTCTTGCAACTTTGACTGGCCTCATTCTTTACTCTTTGTGTTTACCAGAACATCATCATGGCCAAATTAGATAAGAGACGGAAAGGTGTGTTTGGCCCTCCGATGGGGAAGAAGTACCTCATATTCATAGATGATGTGAATATGCCAGCACTGGAACAGTTTGGAGCTCAGCCTCCCGTGGAGCTTCTTCGACAGTTTATGGATCACAAGAAGTGGTATGGGCCATGGCCACCCAAACACCAAAATAAAGACCGTGAATGGAAGAGGATACAAAACACTGCTTGACTAATCCATCCTTTTCTGGCAGGTATGACCTGAAGGATACTTCCGGCATCAAATTAGTTGACATCCAGGTCATTACAGCCATGGGTCCTCCTGGTGGCGGGAGGAATGCTGTGACATCTCGCTTCCTACGTCATTTCAACATTTTTAGCATCAATTCTTTCAGTGATGAGACCATGGTTCGCATCTTCTCCATTATGGTGGCATTCTATCTCAAGAACAATGAATTTCCACCAGAATATTTTACTATTGGTAGCCAAACGGTGACAGCAACCATGGACGTGAGTCCTCCAGATCCGACCAATACTTATCTTCTTTTCAACAAACACTTATCTTTCCAATAACTTGAGTTTTTCAAATGTATTTTCAAAGGTCTACAAGCAAGCCATGGAAAATTTGCTTCCGACACCAGCCAAGTCTCACTACACGTTTAATTTGCGTGACTTCTCACGTGTAATCCAAGGGTGCCTGCTTGTGAAGAGCAAATCTCTGGAGAACAAACGCACGATGATTCGGCTGTTTGTCCACGAGGTCTTCCGCGTCTTTTATGATCGTCTGGTGGATGACAAGGACCGAGCATGGTTCTATCAACTGATGACCAAGATCCTCAAAGATCACTTCAATGAAGCCTTTAACATGGTGTTTGATCACCTGAAACAAGGCAGTAAAGTATGTTGA
>NW_017840416.1:0-1024 GCF_001891065.2 Hippocampus comes
GCAATTTCCGATACAGATTTTGTACTAAAATGAAATCAACAAATCCAATTACCCCGAATCTTGAAGTAGAAACACTAACTGCTGGAGTGGGCCATGATAAAAAGCTGTGGCAGGCTGCGTCTGGCACCCGGGCCACGAGTTTGACACCTGTGCGCTAGAGGGCGCCAACCTAATCCTAGTAGTGCAATACCACATTGAGAATTACTTTAGATGAATTACTTCAAAATGAGATGGTAAATCATTTGTACAACATCAAAGTATCAAAAATATAGGTGGTCTGAATTTCATTGATCTATACGCATTGAACTAATTCTGAAATTCATAATTCATTAGTAGGTCCTGTATTCTCAGGCTTATTTAAAAAGTACTAATTGAAGGGATAAAAGAAGTATAAATATTACCTAGATTGAAGATTCTGCAGAAGTTCAGAATACAAGAAATGCTCTCAGTCCGATGACAAACTCCTTCGAATGAGAGAACATCACATTATCTAATTGCACTTGAGTCTTTTTTTCCTCCACCCTCAATGAACACAAACGCCTCTGTTCTGGCCCTTCTCACATGCTTTTGCCAAAGGGACTTTTCATCTGCTTGACATGGTAAACAGGAAGTTAAGTCGCATGTGGGGTTCCAGTTGAATCATTTTGTTTTTGTTGAACCTTAGGAATCCAAACCAATAGGTGTCCTTTTTTTATGGTGTGACCCAGCGGTGACACAAGTTAACAAAAGTGTTTCAGAAACAGCGCTCCGCTTAAATGAACGCCTTCTGGTACCCTGGTAACCATCATCCAGGCTGGGCCAGGGGTGCAGCAGTACCACCCAGATCAGGGTGTGGAAGTTGTATCTTGTAAAATTGAACATGTGCAGACCACCGGGCGGGAACTTCATGGAGTCTCCAATGGGTGCTCACATGGTTCAGTTGCATCCATGTCAGACTGGAGCCAGAGACCACTCCCTTAGCCATGGGCTGAAGTCCTGATCTGAGATGACTGAACAACACACACACACACACACACACACACAC
>NW_017840417.1:0-1066 GCF_001891065.2 Hippocampus comes
TTCCCAACACTGGTTCCAGAATTCCTTTACAGTCTTAAGATTCAAGAAATCTTGTGCTGGATGCAGCAAAACAGCCCCACAGCATAATTAAGGCTTTCCATTTTTCACAGTGTTATATTCTTAGTACGTTTCATTTTCACCTGGAAACAGAGAGTTGATGTAACCTGCAAACAAAAAAAACACAACTCAATTTTGGCACATCTAAGACAAAACCAAAAAAAAATCTCCCAGAAGTTGTGTGACTTGTCAATTTACTACAATAGAAAAATGGTTTCAAGAGAACCAAACCATTTTGACAATATGTATAAATGCCATATTTTTGAGAAACATCTTCAATTTAAGGTTCAAATCTCCCCATCAATAGAATATTCATTATTTCATTCCAAATTCTTTGTGGTGGTATATGAAAGCAAAATCCAGCAGCACCAAAACTAAAAATGCATGCTAGCCAACTCTTCAAAATAGCTCTTTCTGCTTGGGATTAAACTGGATATTTAGCAAACCTCTCACGCTATTGGTCAGTCTTTGACTCAAATGCAGACGACGACCTACTTACGCACGTATGGTTGGCCCTTGTTGCCTGCACCTTTTACGAGCTGAAAAGCAACAATTATCTTGACACAAAAAGATGTGGATGGACGAGAGAAAAGGAGTCAAAGAGAGTCTGGCGTTTGAGTAGAAACGAGAAGGAGAAATTGTCTTGAGCGGCAGCGTTTATCGGACACATGGTGAAGTGGAGCACGCTAGAAGACTTGAGGACAATTCATGAGCTCCACTCAATTAAAGGGATTAAGGATATTGGCGGGCTAGCCCACACACCACATGCACACACACTTTCCTGACACTCTTACATCCTACAGCTAAACGCATCGAGAACAAGAACTGACAATCTATATTATTTTGAAGACATTTGGAAGCAGTAGGAAAACATCCGTTCCGTCAGTGTATACATGTTGAGCAGTACTGATAAAACATTACAAACCCTCTCGTCCCAGTCTTTGATGACAGCAGCATGAAAAAGTCTTTGAAACCTTGTTTAAATGCCAAATTTTAGTGAGGGGGGAAA
>NW_017840418.1:0-992 GCF_001891065.2 Hippocampus comes
GAGATTGCCACAAGAGTTAGCGGTCTCTGTAATATTGGCAACATGCAGACATCCTGCATGTTACACACTCAGACGTGCGACTCCTTTTTCCAGATGTTTCACATTTTCAGTTTCCACTGGATACAAAACATGTTTTCCTTATAACGTATATAAGATGTATATGACACATGTACAGGTCATGTGTTTTACTGTTGTATGTTGTATGTATGATGTGTAAATATTGGAAGATGAGAAAGGATGAATGAATCAGCGCGCTCATTCGTGAGCATGATGTTGTCACGTGACGGACCGGCAACGTTTTGCGTTTGCGTTTTGTCAGAGAGGCTTCCGCTTCCGTTATGGCTGCGAGGGTCCGTCTCACGGCGGCCTGCCTGGAGCCACCAGCGAGAAGAACAAGAAAACGTATCCTGCCGTCAAGGTAACTTTATTCCAAAACAAAGACAATTGCATCTTGTATATTTCAAACAATCTTTTAGCGAAGCTTTTCAGTCTGCTACCTTAATGCGAAGATAAAATCCATTTTTCATTGCTTCAATCATTTAAGCAACAGATTGGAAACAAACAGTGCAGCAACTACGTGAACAATATAACAATGCTCCCAGTTATGTATTCTTTATCCTCTGCGTGGAATGAGTAATATTTGTGCCGCACCGCTGAGCTGAGGCGTTAATCTGAATCCCAGTTCTATGCAAAGCAACCTACTTTTTTTTGAGACATAACAACGCGCTTTCTCCTGGTTGTCGAGGCATTACATCGGATGAGCGAGTGACAGTTTTGGTGGGTGTGCTTTGCGTAGATTTGTCACTACCAGGGTCCGGCCCGCGTGGTGGTCCAGCTGGTGACGGCGCTGACGCCTCTCCCCCGACTGCACGCGCACAGTCTGGTGGGCAAGCAGTGCGACAAGGGCGTTTGCATCCTCGACGTGGCCCCCAAAGACGACAGCATCACGTAGGGATGGCCATCACACACACACACACACACACACACACACA
>NW_017840419.1:0-1067 GCF_001891065.2 Hippocampus comes
AAAAAAAAAAAAACTACTTCAGTGTTATTGTTTCCTTGGTAAAGTGTGGCAAGACAAAAGAGAGGGATTCTTTTGGAAACTAAATGAGTGTGTACGCGTGCGCTTTGCAGTCACGAGAGATTACAGACGCGCACCACAGATGGTCAGCGCGTCTCGTCTTTTCACCGTCGCCGCCACCACCACCATCGAGAAGAATGGCCAGCGGTGGGCGCTCCTCCTCCTCCTCTACCCCCTTTCTCTTTTATCAGCACGTGTGTCCGTCAAACAGGAGCGCGTGTCTGGGACAATGGCCGCCAGACAAAGAGCCCGCCGACTCCCCACCACCACCACCACCAAGAGCCTGAAAAGGGGGGCACGTGGGCCTTGTCATCGAGGGAACAATAGCACTGGAAGAGAGAGGCGGGGAGGGAGGAAGGGATGGTGTTGCCCACCAGCGCAAACATAAGAGTGATGAAGTACAGCCTGGTTGGTGGCCCTGAGTTTTTCAATTTTTTTCACTGGAACTATCAAGCTCGGTAGTTTGAAAACATGTCTCAGAAGTGCAACACACACTGCTAGCGACACATCCATCTTGGAGCAAGGGGCTACTTTGGCACCCAGGGAGCAGTTTGGGGTATTGGTGTCTTACTCAAGGGCACCACAGGCATGTGTCCGTGGATAGTCTTGAACTGGGGTCCCCATGGTGGCAGGTGATGATATTTATGGTTAATAGATGTAAGAGAGGTATGGTAACAAATGGAGTTTTCTCAAATATAAATATTTGATATTGCGCCATGTTTCCAGTCACTCCTTAAAGTTGGGGGCCATGAACACGCCATCAACAGAATGCATACAAATGTTGGGAGCTTAAAATGCTAACATTAGGAAATAAATCTCTAATTTGGTCATTTTAATGTGTTGCTGTGTTCATGCGGTATACTTATTGAACTCGTGTGGAATTTCAGTAAACCCGAGTATGATCACTTTTGGTCATTCAGAGTAGTAAAAATGCACTACAGCGGTACCTCCACTTACGAACGTCTCTTCATCATGTTTATTCTTTACTCTATTCTTTGTTTTTTTACATT
>NW_017840420.1:0-1067 GCF_001891065.2 Hippocampus comes
CTGCTACGTCACACATTGTGCAGTGTGACACATACAGGAGCTCAAGGACAAGCCCTCCCTTAAGGAGGGCAGTCAATTCTATTTACGATGCAACCCGGCAGACCAATAACGAACTGGCATGCACAGATTTGTGTTTGAAGATCACTGAACAATGTGACATACTGTAGCTCTTTTTTAACCCTTTCATGCCCACTGTACCCTGATAACATGATAAACTGTCCATTGTAGTAAACACTGTCCCTGAAAGGGTTCAATCTGATTGAGGAATTCATTTTCCATTTAAATGTCACTGTACATTTTTCCATAACAATCGCGCACGATGAGTCATTGAACAATGATTATGGCAGTGTTTTTGTGCTACATATGGGCTAGTTGCGATGAAGTGATCAGGGATTAGCGAAGAGTAATAGATTGATAATTGTCTAAATTGCTGGCAATTGCTGTCTATTGAGTTCACCGGGGTATAAGGCACGCCTTTTGAATACAATTAAAAAAGCGGAATGTGTTCCACACACACTATCTTACACCCTCCCGTGTGCACGCCATTGATATTTTCAAGAAGTAGGCGTTCATCAAACTCAACTAAAGCTACTGGAAATCTAAACGCTAGAAGGTATAAATCTTGACACAGAGCAGAAAGAATATATCCACCCGAGTGTTGTTGGATGTTCTATTTTTACTAAAATAGAAAATTGTGCTGAAGTAAGAGTCGGTTGATGGTTTGAAAACAATGCTGAGTTCCGCCAGTTGACTCCATTGTACTGGATGTTAGCATTCTGCCTGTGGAGTTTTTTGGGCTAATGATAATGTCCAGTTAGAGTGAACATTTTTGACTCCTAAAAAGTATGAAGCAAGAACACCTGGGCTCTCGTGTGTTACTGTTAGCTATCTGCCTAACTAAAAACAGTGTCATGTCTCTGTTTTTAGTTTGTGGTTTTGTTTCAGAGAGCGATTGTCAAACTATTCAATGGTCTTTTTCCTTGTTGTACCTTGCTTCCTCTTGTTTGTGCATTTCTCCTCAGCGAATGTTCAGTGTGCTTACTATTTACACTATGACTATTTTTTTT
>NW_017840421.1:0-1068 GCF_001891065.2 Hippocampus comes
AAGTCATTCTATTCATGACTCAGTTATCAGATTGCTTTTCTGCCAAATATCGTAGAACGCAATGTCAAAAGAATCGGCTCGTGAGTGGCCAGTCGCGCAGCCCACAATCAAAGATGGCGGCCAGCTACCTGTCGAGTCGACGGCGTGTCCATTGGGCTGAGGTCCGTTGGCGGCCTCGACGCGGATACATCCGTCCTGGCGCTCTGACAAGGTTCCCTGAGAGGAGAGGTAGCTCGGCACGTCGGGAGGGACGATGGTCTCGTCTGCAGAGAAGCGAGCCGCATAAGCGTGAGAGGAGGACTCCGAAAGCCGGACACGGTTGCCCTTGAAGCGAAATGACTCACCGGTGTTGGTGACGCTGCAATCCTCGCTCTTTTTCCTCGTCTGGTAGATGATGCACACCCACACCAGGGAGGTGAGCACGATACTCGTCACCACGGCGATGACGACGATCCCGACGGTGACCGTGCTCACGCCGGCCGGCGGGGCGCAGGGCCCGCGGCGCCGAGTGACCAGCAGCTGGCTGTGAGCGCGCTCCGTGCCCAGCGTGTTGGACATGAGGCAGGTGTAGCGGCCGGCGTCCTCCAGCGTGGCGGCGCCGATGACCAGCAGCTGGTTGCCGGGGGTGAAGTGATGGCGGTCGGACGGGCGCAGGGGCCGGTCGTCGTGGAGCCACGTGATGCGGGGCGCCGGACTGCCCAGCGCCTTGCACTGCAGGGCCACCGTGTCGCCCACCGCCACGTTGCGATCCTCCAGGTCTTGGGCCAAGTGGGGGGTCTCTGCAAGGCAACCGGAAAAGGGGGCTTCAATGCAAAGGAGGCGGTGAAGGGACGCCAGAGCGCCAGTCAAGAGCTGAGACGCTGACCCCAAAGTCAAGTGCCTCATCCAGTCGGCGCGCGACGAAGGAACGAATGACTCCCAAGTGCTCTTGGGAAAGGAGAGCCTCCATTTGAGCCAGCTGCCGAAGATGAACCAAGCTGGATTTGACTCGGCAGGAGACTTGATTTTGAGTTGTATTGTTTTTGCGCTTTCCGCTGTCTTTGTAATTTATTACATTTTTTTTTTTTT
>NW_017840422.1:0-1066 GCF_001891065.2 Hippocampus comes
GAGAGAGAGAGAGAAAGAGAGAGAGAGATGGATGAGCTATTGTTGCTTGTGCTCAGTGCCCAGAGAACTTGAGCCAGACTCAGGAAGAGGGACTGCTGCTCCAGGCTGATATGTATGTGAAGGAAGTGGAGGCAGCACAGGGGCAGGAGTCAACCTCCAGGCAGGAAAGGCCTGTGGAGGTAATGGCATTTATAGAGGTACAGGGTGGAGGGTCTCGGCTCCTGTGTGAAACAGTATTTTGTTGCAGCCTCCTTGTCGGCACAACTGTGCAGCTCTCCAGGCCACTGAGTCCTTGTTTCCATGAGGAATACAGCATATGCATGCACCAGTCAGGAAGGTGTTGACATAACTCATAAGTGCAAATGAGCTGTAAATTGCACATTTTCTATTTGACAATGAATTGTCATGCACACCAATTATAGCATCACTTATTCACACCAATCGTGTGTTATTATTTGTACTGGAGGACAAAAAATATGAATTGCCATAAATCTCGGGGGGAGAGGAGCCCAAGAATAAACGTGGGCAAGAAAGTGATTGTCTCTGATGGTGTACTATGTTCAACCCTAAGGCGAGTTCTGCACCTGCTGAGCGCCTTTCTATTTGACATCCTGAAACTTTTTGTAATTGTTGGCACAGGGGTTTAATAGTTAGCAAATCTGCTTGAAGGTTTGAAAATCAGCTCAGGCCTTTACATATGGATTTTGTGGGACTTGCAATCTCCTCCCAAATTCCAAGAATGTGCATGTTAGATTAATTGAAGACACTATATTGCCTTCTCAAATAGTGGGGTGAGCGTGTGTGACCCCAAGGAACATACTTTTTCTTTTCCCCCCCCATATGAAAATAAAGTGCAGTTGCACATTCACTACAGTAGGTGTTAGTGGCAATGTCATTATCAGATTTTGTTATCTTTATTAGCTTTAAGTTGTTGGGCTTCTTTGCACTGAGCATATGCACACACAAAGCACAGAGAACGATACACGAAGTGGAGTGAACAAACCCCCAAGAGACACCATGGAAAAATATTTAACAGGGATGAAAATAAAGGTTGAGAGAGACTAAA
>NW_017840423.1:0-1068 GCF_001891065.2 Hippocampus comes
CCCGTCCAACGCGGGTTTCTGCGTCCCCGCCGACAACTGTCTCGGCTCGGGCGTCCTGAACGTCAAGCCCTGCAAACAAAGTGAGGAAGTGTCGCTTTTAAACGCGCATGTCCCGTTTCTTCATTAACCGGGATATCTTGTGCTGCGTTCAGGTGCGCCCATCATAATGTCCTCGCCGCACTTCTACCAGGGAGATGAGAAATTTGTGCGGGCGGTATTCGGCATGAGGCCCCATAAGGAGTACCACCAGACCTTCATTGATCTCAATCCGGTCAGCGATACACGCTCTTTTGAATGTATTGAAGTTCCTCGGTTATCGGTCAAGTTGCTTTCCTTCAAAACAGCACACTGATATGTTTAATCGCTTGGAACGGGCTGCAGCACACCTGCAACCCTGAAGAAGGACAAGTGCTCTCGAGACAGATGCACAGTTTCTACTTGTGCAGGTCTACCGAAAGATTTGGCTCGTCATAACCACTAGATGTTGCACTGCGTGAATTTTGTAAGGTTCCTCCATGAGGCAGCTGTGCTGGAGATAATCCAGTAGCTCTTATCACCTGCCGTAACTCCCTGTTGTCCTTACGACAAGGCTGCATTCGAGATAACAACAATTCAACAGCACAGTAGCTCAAGACGAACGCCGCCACGTTAACGTCATGTTGGCTTCTGAACTTTGATACAAGGTTAGCTGGTTGCGCCCCGCTCGCCATCGTGTTTACGGCGGCCCTACTTTTTGTATAGTTAGTTCACAAATCTCACTGAAACATCATTGGAGTCCAATGTGTTGGAGAATCACCTCCTGTTTCGATGAATGCACATACAGCAACCGGATCATTGGGAAGACACTTTTGCTGAAAATATTTGCAACATAGAATCATCTTGTGGTGTTGAAACGGGTCTGGAGCCCCGATGTATTAACCAGAAACTCCATGATGTTTTGCAGCTCACCGGAGTCGTCCTTCGAGCTGCCAAACGTCTCCAGGTCAACGTCTACGTTGAGAAAATGGACACGTTCAGGTAAGGGAGTCATGAGTACACTTAACATTCTCATCAACTTTTTTTTTTTTT
>NW_017840424.1:0-1038 GCF_001891065.2 Hippocampus comes
CACACACACACACACACACACACACAAAAAGAGAGTTACTATTTCCAGCCTGGAGGGAAGAGTGCTGCGCACGACAATGTGACTGCGCTGCACCAAAATGCCTCTTTTATGAGGGAGTCAAGAGGCTTGAAGTGACTGCTGACTTTCCATGGTAGGTCTTTTGAGTTATGCCGTTTGCCTAACAACCAAAGAAATATGTGGGGTAAGAACAGATAAGTGTGGACTTTTTGGCGGTCCATTTGAAAAAAACCGTCGTTGTCGTATTGATGTTTTCTATTTTTAATGCTGTTGTCCCCGCCCTCGCCGTACTCTTATTTTTAAGCATGTTGGAAATAACGTCCTAGCGCCCGATCTAAAGAGAATAATAATAATAATAATAAAAAGAGAAGATGGCTTTTCGTGCCAGGGCTGGCTGGATAGCTCGCTAGCTGCGTGCACTTAGCAACAAAGTCGCGCAAATTTGAGTAAAATGGAGGAGAGACAACTCGTGCAGAAAAGTGAAATGGTGGAAAACTGCCAGGTTGTCAGTCTTTGCAGTTTCCATCAAATGTTTTCTGGATGGATCGACTGCAAATGAATCTGTGAATTCGCTTTGGAGGCTTTTTAGTTCATGATTGCCATCAATTGGCGATCCCGATCAGCAACGCAGAGCGGCAGGTGCATTTTTTGTGTTTGTTTTGTTTTTTTTAACCAACGGCACCCAATGACGTAACACCCCTGGCGCCTTGTTAATCAGCAAGTCGCACTTACATAACACGACTTGTTTGGCATTTCCACCATGGCTCAACATTCTCCCCCTCGTTGCGCGACTCCCTCATGTCTTGGACGGCAGTACGAGCCCTTTTCAAAAGGCCCGTCGATCACGTCACCAGCGTGTGGCGTTCGTTCCGGCACATACCTGCTCGCTTGCGATTGCACAATATTTGCTCCAAATCTTTCAACATCTTTTAAAACAGCGTCACGCCATCAAGTACGGAACTTTCGGTCATTTTTCATTCTGTCTCGCTTCAGCGGGTTCGGCGCAGTTCCTTGTCAGCA
>NW_017840425.1:0-1068 GCF_001891065.2 Hippocampus comes
CTCACAAAATATTCCCTTCAATATTTGGCCATTGAAATTCTTTTGACAATCCATTCCATTTCAAATTCTTTAAGAGGACAATCACGATGTTGTGACAATCCTATTCTTGAAGATACCTGAAGAAAATACTGATCACTGCCAAACCAAGGATCAAAGCGTTACAATTTAGTGTGGTGAGTCAACTAAATTGAAAACAATGCAAACAAAAGTTGCGTGCTAACCACGCGAGTGCGTAAAACTACGAAAGCATGCAAGATGACGTCACGCATGCATATCACAACTCCTCAACACAGTGCAGCAGCGCGCGGGCCCCGCGGTGTCATGTCCACGTTACCTTCAAGACCTTAAAGACCTGCTTCAACCCGTCACAGGTGAAATCGGACAGGTTGTTCTTTTCGAGCCAAAGAGGAGATTTTTCAGGGGAGACAAATAGAAACATTACACCCGACTGTTAGCAGGATGGAAGTTGGGCTAACGTATCCAAAAAAGATGAACGATATGAATCTGGAGGGCAGTACAGGGAGGGACCGCTTTTAGACAAGCTTGTCTTGCTGACAGCCAGTCTAACGACGTGTCCACTGGCTCTTTCCTGTTATAAATCAGCCTTGACAAGTAATACAGTCATAAAATTAAAAATTTTAACAGGGATCCTTCATTGAAAGTCAAAGCACAACGTCCGCATTGTGACACTAACTATAGCTAATTCTATTCTGCACTTCCAATGTTTCAGTCTGGCAACATGAGGATCCAAGCAGTTGGCATGTCTGTCTCTGAGTCAAAGCGAGAGTTCCAATCTCGGCTGCGGCTTTCATTGCACATTCCAAAAATAGGAATGTAAAGGTGATTATAAAAGTTTGCTTCTTGGACTCCCTCTAGTGGCACCCGAAAGAATCATGGCTCGTCACGATTCAGATTTAACTTTTAAATTCAATATACTTGCATGTTGTCATGTGTACGTGATGGTAGTGGACACGCAAAAAAATGCAGGGAGGCAGGAGAACCAGGGCGTACTGAACAAAAATGTCTTAAAAAAAGGGGTACAGTGGACAAACTAAATCCATCCATCCA
>NW_017840426.1:0-1068 GCF_001891065.2 Hippocampus comes
TCTCTCTCTCTCTCTCTCTCTCTCTTTCTCAAGATATGCAAAACTTCATAAAATGGTGATGTGGATGGTCAGCCAAATGCAATCATACACATCTACTTTCAGATTTTTCTTGTCAGAATAGCTAAACACAGTAGCGACCAAAGCAGCACTGATGACTCTTAAGAGGTTTTAACCTAGATTTTCAACTACCAGTCACAGACAAAGATCATGAGAATCTTGACTGAGAAGGCATCTTTGTCATTTCAAATGGAGGATACAAAAGCCTTCAGTGCTATGCTAATAAAGTCATTTGACCAGTGTTAGAACACGTGTATGTCTAAGGTTGATGAGCGTGAAGATGCTAAGATGATTCTCTTGATAGAGAGCACAGTGGCAATTTCAATTGGTAAGACTGAAACACCGGGGAATTCGAAGCAACTTTATGCAAATAGCCGCCGCAGACATTGACATTTGAAAAGTGCAAAATGAATCACAAAGAGAAGTATTGGTCCCTTAAGCAACAGCAGTTCTCCACAGCCCATCTGTCTGCCAATAACGGTGGCATTAGATGACTAAATCAGTAACTGCTGCTCTGTGTTGGGCAAGGGGGAAGATCCTCTTAAATGGTGTGGCGCTTCGTGTACAATACATGCAATTCACTAGTCTTGTCGATAATAGCTTCTATTAGCCGTGAAGAAGCGCAGAATGGCTCAAAGAAGGCGGTGTGTGATTGTATGTGGGGTTTTTTTGGGGGGGTTAGACTCAGGAACATTTATCTGGGAGCGAAGACTCGTGCTGCACTCTACCACACAAAGCTTTAAACTCACACACATGTATTATTGTGGCCTTTGCTGTACAAGTATAATCAAAGAAGGAAATGAGTGTGAGTGAGTGTGTGAGTGTGTGTGCACAAACCAGCTCAAAAGTTAAACGCCTTGGTGTGCACAACTGATTTACGGTTCGCGATGTGTGTCACTCACACCTCAAGGTGAATTCCCTTTTTAGAATGCAACCTTCGAAATGATACTCTTGCCAGTAATACCAGTGTTAAGGCAATGGCGGGAAGAAAAGCTCCCACTGCACAGCACA
>NW_017840427.1:0-1068 GCF_001891065.2 Hippocampus comes
GTGCCAGCAGCGCCCGAACAAACGGCCACCCAAATTCAGACAGTGGCCCTGTGCACATGTCAAGAAGACCGGATGAAAATGTGCAAAAATGACCTGTTGAAGGCCTCCTTTTAAAAAAAATGACAATATTGCACCCAATGAGTCATTGGCAAAGAGTAACGAGTGATTAGTGAGAAAGTCTGTGTGAAAGCGGCTGATGTGCATATCGATATTAATTTCCTCTCAGATACATGTTGATGATTCGAAGTCACTGGTGGTTGCTTTGGCATCATGAAATAATTGTTCCAAGTTTGAAAAGCTTTCTATGAAAATTGCACCATA
This sequence comes from Hippocampus comes, assembly GCF_001891065.2. Taxonomy (NCBI): domain Eukaryota; kingdom Metazoa; phylum Chordata; class Actinopteri; order Syngnathiformes; family Syngnathidae; genus Hippocampus; species Hippocampus comes. Next base: position 322 of record NW_017840427.1, read on the forward strand.
TTTCATGACTTCATTTCAGCTTGATTGAATTGATAAGACTGTTGTCAAAACGTCAGGTTGAGAACTGCCGGAAGATATGCCAAAACGTATCAGCTCATCTGACATTTGACCTCTAGCACCTAGAAGGAGATACATTGGTTCAAATAATCTCTCGTGCTCTTACTTTGACAAAGAGAAATGAAAAGTAATAATGGATGCGATTACCCTGTATCCGTCAAAGACGAAAGCCAACTGATCTGTGCCAAGTTCCACATCTGGCTTACACCCAGGTCTTGCCCAGCCAACTCTCATGTCTCCTCCTGTGACGGCCTCAAATTCAAAGTACCATTTCCCCGTCTTCACCGCGTATGTGCGTTCTACTCTGAAAAATCGGATTTTGTCGATGCTGAGTCGCTCAACCATTTGTCCTGGAAGGGATGGCAATGTAATTAGAGAAGGCTTCTTAAACGTGAAAAAGAGTTTGGAAAGTAATAGCCATGTGCATGGACAAAAGTATTGGGGCACTTGGCTCTTACACCTCTCGTCTCCTCAATGCTTTTGTCCATTTAGCCCACATTTTAAGATGTAACACACCACCTTCTTGATCGGATGGCTCCACATTGTAACCGTAACCAATCAGGGTGCGAATGGCCTCGCGTAGGCTGTCACGGTTTGATTTCTTGGTGCGCTCATCCAGCAGGGCGTAAGGGACCAGGCGAGGGTTACGTTTACTTTTCAGATCCTGAAAGCATCGCAGAGGAAAAAAAA
>NW_017840428.1:0-1069 GCF_001891065.2 Hippocampus comes
TGAAGGCTCGTGAAGGCGAGTGCGGCGAACCAAGGATCACTTTTAATGCTTGCATTTCTTCTCTACCCCCCCCCCCCCACCCCTAAAAAGTCTGGGAACATTTTTCCAGAATAGTTACAGCCAGTGCTCCATCTTAAGTATGCAAAAAGATATTTAATCAAGTCATTTGGCTGAAAAAGTGTGAAGACATCATAATGTGCTGCCTGTGTGCTTCATCATTTTTCTTACCTTTTTATTCTTTGGTCACATTCTGCAAAACTCGACAGTAAAAAGTGACATTAAACAGAAAAGTATTCACCCTGAGTGCCACATTTCTTTTTCTTTTTTTCCCCTCTCCTGGTCCATTTCTCTGAACTGCGCTACTATTTCATCAAACGGGACATTAAAGTCACAAACTGATAATGAGAACGTCACGGTCAGTTTTGAGTAATGATACCGTACCACAAATCACAAATCCACACAAGTATCTAACTAGCCTTTTTAGCATGTGAAGTTGGCATTTTCTTTAATGAGCTAATGACACCGTTACTATCATTTTACAGGAAATATAGCGTTAAAGAGGAGGGCTCGCTTTTGTTAGCATAGCAGGCTCAGCTTTATACCACTTCTGGTCATAACTATACCTCAATTTAGTAGCATGGTGTTTTAGTTACCTCGGCAACAACGTACCATTCTTTTACAAACAATACGGGATTACTTAGGGACATCTAGCTTGTCTTGCTAGCATGGCTGGCTAAACTGGCTAGCGCCATGGATAGTAAGTGGGCCTCACATATGTAGTACAATGTTACATTTTCATTGAACGAAGGCACAATTATTTTACAGATATGTGACTACATACTGTTGGAGCACCAAGATAGCCTCATTAGCTTAAGTTTGCTTGCACCAGTGATAGTTCAGTAACTAGGCCTTATATTCCTATTACAATGTTAGTAGCCTACCATTTTGGTTAACGTGCTAACAACTACAGTGATGGCCTACCATTATTTTACAGATGAAATATGATTACATACAGTAAAAATACTGAACTAGCATGGTTAGCTTAGGAGACTCACCATTATAGATATTA
>NW_017840429.1:0-1069 GCF_001891065.2 Hippocampus comes
GCAAGGCGACGAACATTACCCTCGGCTGCAGCCGCTATCATGATTCTGAACTAATTTAGACTAATTTGGGTGGACTCATTTGACAGATATATATATTTTTTTTTAAATGCTTCCAAGGAGTGAACAGTTTCTTACCCTTTGGAAGTGCTCATGTCCACTGGCTGCTCTCCAGTCTGGATCTCTACTTTGATGGTTGCCTTCACCTCGCTGGCAGCCAACATGCCACTGGACACTTTTGGTTCGGTGGGCTGGAATCGGGTCGTGTTATCCACATCCTTCTCCACCTTAAGCTCCCTCTTTGCTCTGTCATTGCATTCAGTTTGATTGTCCAAGCTCGCTTCGCCGGCAGCCTCGACTTTCACCGGCTGAGATTCCAAAGGTGGCGCCAACTGCCCCGGCTCCTCATTTGATCCAGTCCCAGTCAGACTTTGACCATCCTGTTCCGGTTGTGGTTCAGGTCTAACTGAAAGTGTCTCCTGGGCTGTGGGTTGAGACTGTTCCAGCTTGGGCTTTTTGCTTCCATTGCCAGGGCTGGAAGGTTCTCTCGTCTGCGGTGCTGCATCCCTCTCCAGTGCCCTCTTCTGGCTGCGTGTCTGGCGGACGGCTTCCTCAGACATCCCCTGTGGACACATCACGAAAAGGATTTGGTGACATATGTGGATTTAGCGGGAGAGTCCAAACATGTCTACACAGTGGGTCAAAGATCAAGATATGTTCAGTCATACCAACAGTGCAATTTGTGATCAAACCAGCCATGCTTCCAACACAAACTCTTACCGCCTAAAATAACTGAAACGTACCTTGAACCGAAAACTCATCAGTCGTCGAGAAAGTTATCACTGTTCATTTTTCGGTACGCATCAGGGGGTCATTGTTGAACTATGATTGGCTTTAGAATGAAGGATATCGTTTCCACCTTCAGAATAAGGAGTCTCATGAACATAAAAAGAGCTTAGTTTCACACATCCTGTTTACAATTGGGTTTTTTTTTTTGGTTTCATTCATAACACAGAAAACTACACTAACCGGTCTGTTCATTAAGTACCCCTGCACAGTCTAATGAGATCCT
>NW_017840430.1:0-1069 GCF_001891065.2 Hippocampus comes
ATTAATTCCTTGTGCGGCTCACAACATGGAGATTGTCACCACTGCTTAGTTATTAGCAAGATTTGGTTTTTCACAAAGGATAAATAATATGTGCATGTGAGTATTGTTGTAATGTCTGTCGAACGAACATGTGTTGCTGCACCGCTTGTGTTCGAATAGCCATGGGTTATAACACAGCAACATCGATGCCAGTTCTTAGCCCAATTTTTGTTTTGCATTGTTTGTGAGCATTAAGCTAGCAGGCAATCATATGATCTCTAAATTGCAGGTGAATTTGGCAACAAAAAAAGTGATGGGTTCACTGTATTACACATGTGCCAATCTTAGATGTTAACCAAGAGTGGTCGTGTTTCAGCGTTTGGCTGGACAGGAAGCGGATTTTAAAAGGTTAATGTAAGATGAGGATGCCACTGCTGTGTTATGGCGGCGCTTCATTCCACCCAGAAGGCCATTGGAAAGCGCCCCCTGAGCCACGCCCACCTTTCATCCGCTAAACGGCGTATGACAGCCTGGCATCCATCATGGCCGCCGTTCTATTTTGGTCTATTTTTTGTGTGAGGTGGTGGGGCGGCGTAGGAGAGGGCGGCTTGAGGTCATGTCACTGCGGCAACTGTCAACCTACAAAACCCCCTCCTCCACCCGCCCCTCCTCCTTTCATCGCCATGGCAGCGGCGAGGCCAGGTTTCCACGGGGACGGGCGACGCCGCGGAGAGAATGCGAGAGAGCGTGCGAGGAGGAAGGGGGAGAAGCCGAACGAGTTTTTTTGTGTGAAAACGGCGTAATCCAATATGGCTGCCTTTGTGTCTGCGCTAACATCGGCGTTGTGAGATGACTAACCGCCGCCAGGAGCGTTTTGGCAAGCACGTGTTGCCAAAAAAGGAGATTTTAGTGGGTTAATGTGCCACAAGGCTCACTTTGATTCCCACGCAGGGGGTGATGAGAGACACCGTTTTCCTTGGTTGCCATTCTACACTTCCTTATCCTGTCTGCCACGTGGTGTTGCCACTTGACCCATCTGCATTATCTCGTGTTTGGGGTCATTATCTTGTTGCATGATGAAGCTTCTCCC
>NW_017840431.1:0-1069 GCF_001891065.2 Hippocampus comes
TCGGGCCTCTTCTGCGTGGTGGTCAACCCGTACAAGATGTTGCCCATCTACTCGGAGAAGATCATCGACATGTACAAGGGTAAAAAGCGCCACGAAGTCCCGCCGCACATCTACTCCATCACCGACAATGCCTACAGGAACATGATGCAAGGTCAGCAGCCTTTCCTGAACTTTCCTTCCCTTTCCATCATGGCCTTACATGGATGGAACAGAGCCAACGCGGCGTTGTTGTTATTCCCGCTAATCTCTGCTGGCTCATCTTTGGTCTGTTCTGCTTGATTTCCCTCCGCAGACCGCGAGGATCAGTCCATCCTCTGCACGTGAGTCGCACACAAGCACGCACCAACAGTACAACCAACACACATACCACGCGGGCTAAATAGCCACATCAAAATCCCAATTTTGAGAACTCCAACAGAAGTTTGAAAATGGTGTCATCTCACCACGCACATTTTGACAACCAACTCATAACACCAAATTAGTTTTTCAGAACGAGAGAAAACACGACGCCGAACTCTAGTCTTGAATTATTTTTTTTCTCAAAAAGGTAACAATTTATTCTCAAATGTATTTTTCGTTCCATATTTCTTTTCTTTTGAAAAATACAAATTTAGTCTCAAGATTTTGGCTTTTCAAATTTTCAACAATCTGTCCGCAACCCGACCCACCAGTTGAGAAACACTGTAGGCGTGTACAGATACAAACCTAGATTAAAAGGCATGTTTCTCTGTTGACACCTAGTGGAGAGTCAGGAGCGGGCAAGACGGAAAACACCAAGAAGGTGATCCAGTACCTGGCTGTCGTGGCCTCGTCACACAAAGGCAAAAAGGAAGCAAATCCTGTGAGTTTCGTGAATAACACGGGTTCAAGAAGAGAGCCCTGGGGTGCTCCATCTTCATTTGTAACAAGAAATGTGATTTTGTTATTTTCCACAGCCAGCACAACAGCAAACACAACCAGCCGCGGGATCACTGGCTTACGTGAGTATCAATTTAAAAAAAAAAAAACTTGAACGATACCGGCAAGTTACGTTTCCACAGTGATGATGATGCACTTCTCACCTTGCCCC
>NW_017840432.1:0-1070 GCF_001891065.2 Hippocampus comes
TTCTGATTACTATTAGTCTTTGATATTTTCCTTTGAGTTTCTTTTTTTTTCTTCTTTGCAGCTTTCTTCCAAACAAGACCGTGCGAGGCTCAATTTGGGCACCAACGACCTAGTAAAAACGAAGTTTCACGTACAGGCGACAATGTTGTGTTTATGCGCATTTGTCAGAAAAAGAAACAAAAAATGTTGTCATACGCATGCCAGGCCGGGAGTTGAGACACTTAAGAAACACTTCAACACACCACATTGTAACGTTGGTCTCATTTAAATAAACCACCCAAGTGGGTTTTTTTTTCATCTACTTTCAGTTAAAAATTACCTTAAGACAACGACCCCTACGTCTCGCATCAAAGCCGTTTATCCTTCAACCCACCTAATCGTTGAAGCGAATCATGAAGGAGAGCACTTCAAGCCGTGCTCAGAGCCACGCTTCACATACACCCTGAGTGATGAAATCACAAGTGGACAGCGCGAACCCAAGGTCCACTCAGGATCACATAATTGTTCATCAGAGTGAAAGCAAGTGGGGATGATAAAAAAAAAAAAAAAGGTCATCTAATCAACAAGCCAATCAGAGACCATTAGTCGAAGACGGATTGCGATGCTATCGCCACACCGTGGGGCCAAAGATGATAAGGTCAGTCGTCAGGATGTGTTTGAAGACTGAATCCCCATTGTAAAGTGACCCAACAGATACATTCAGATTCATAAAAATTGGCGAGGCCGCCCATACCTGCAAGGGCTTTGATGCGCGAGCGCTCAAAGAGGCGCGCAGAACTATTTTCGTTGTCCCATTCGGTCTCTGCCGCCAGGTCCCAGCGGTTGTTGATGTCATTGTACTGCTGCTGGATCTCCAAGCTGTCAAAGTCTGTGGGCGAGATGGTGCTCATGGTGTCCGGCGGGCGTCCAGGCAAGAGGAAAATTCATCCAACCTCGAGTCAGAAAAGACAAAGTCAGTCCACGCTGGGGAGGAGGGGCTAAATATTGTATCAAAAGCTGACAGCTGCACAGCTTTATATTCTACATCAGATAGGAGCTTTCACTCTACAACTAGCTGCCAGGGCTTATGT
>NW_017840433.1:0-1069 GCF_001891065.2 Hippocampus comes
ATTTCGTCAAACTTTTTAATCCATACTGCATCCTGTTTACTGGAAATAAATCTAAGAAAGCTTGAAAGTCATGTTTGTGCCAAGCGTACTGATCAGTGATGCTTTTTGAAACGCCTCCTTCATGAATCAAGGCATCGCAGTGCATCTTTTTTTTTAACCCACCAATGCTGATGTTTACTGGAGTTGTGGCTTCATCATCGATCCCTAAAATCTTCACCTAATTCATCTTGGCGTTGACGTGTCTCCGCAGGTTCCCACCCGTTAGCGAGCTGGCGCCGGTGGGTACGCCGTTGGGGACCATTCTCGCCGCCGCCATCAACCAGACCATCTACTACTCCATCGTGGCGGGAAATGATTTAGGTATCTTTCTATTGCCTGCTGTCTTTGCGACATTCTGCTTGCAAACCACCACAAGATGCATCAACACTTTATTTCAAATACTTCAGTGCCAGTGCGGCCACAAAGGAGGCATTCGCCGTGGAGAAGGTCGGAAGAAATATCTTCGTAAGCAGTCTATTGATCGGTGTTTTCGGTGCACACTGGGCGAGTCTGAATTTCAAGTTCTGCCTTAGATCATATCAGCAAAGTAACAGGATCACATAAAGGACAAGGCACATTCATTTCAAATTCTGTTGACGCTGTATTAAATATAAAACTGCATTCACAATACAGAGTCACGACAGCTGCTAAGTAGCAAGTGATCCGGAACTTCCCCTCGGCAACTTACCGTGGCAGCAAGTTGCATACGCGGTGTTGTTTGTCCTTTGTCTGTCCTGGAGTGGAAAAGACAGCGGTGTCATATTTGCAAACCCAAACTTCTCGCTTGTCACACTCGTTGGCAAAACCGGCCGAGCGTAATTAGTCCCCGAGAGAGCAGACAACCCGGCAGGTGTGTGAATTTAGTCGTGTTTCATTGGCGCGTTTTTATTTATTTTTTTCACGAAACTTTTTTTTTTCTGTGAATTATATACAATACACTGCCGTAAGAATATTGATGACAGAAACATAACATATATATTTTAAAACCTAAGGGTTAAATGGGTGATGTAGAAGCTTGTGACCAACGTGC
>NW_017840434.1:0-1070 GCF_001891065.2 Hippocampus comes
CACTTTAAGAATCACTGCACTAGTCAAACAACTGTCTTGCCCACTACGAGTTATACTTCATGCATAGTAGTTCCACCGTGAGCTGGATATCAAAGATGAATAGAATTCTTCATGGAAAGCCATTTGAACCGTTATTTAATATTCTTGATGACTTCGATTTAGCATTTTCCATACTTGCACTTGTGGGCCAGAGTAGTTCTATTAGTGTGCTGAATTATCTTACTCGTGAGGACAAAGAGCATACTAGTACATGGACCTTAAGATGAATAGCCAGGACATCGAATAAGTGCTTGAATGGCTTCCCCTAGTTGGCAAGCAAAGATTTCTCGTGGCTTCACAAGTCAATGATTTCTCCAGTAGAATGACAGTATCGAAAATGTTATCAATGTTACAGCAAATACAGTTTTTTTGTTTTGTTTTCTTTTGGGTTTTTTGGCTTTGTATGTTAATGATGCTCCGTTGAACCCCACCATCTGTTTGTCCATCTGGCACATTGTCTGTCTGTCTTTTGATCCCCTGGCAAAGGTAGCCTGATAAGCGAGCCAGGCGGCAGTGTAAATGTGGCATGGAAACGTCCAGGTTTGAAAGCCGACTTTCATATGCAGCCAGAGGCTGAGACTATCTACTTAACTTTCTGTTATGTCCAAGACTGTAGAAGTCTTTATGAAACCAGATAAAGTAAAGTCTAGGAGATTTGACTGTCTGGATTGTGTAGTGAGAATGAAGGAAAATGAAATTTCTTCAACCAGTACAGTCTGACTCATACATAAATGCATCCTGCCTTGTGGCTGCACCACACTTTTTATCATTCAGTCTACTGTCAAGGGAAAGAAAAAGTAGCTCGACTGCCTTGTAAAGGTCAACATTTTTGGATTATGATTTTTAATGAAGTCAAGATGGACTACTACGAAAGTGCTTTTCGGTTCAACATAACTTTTTGTCAGATGAGAAATGTGCACGTATTATGTATGCTACACCAAAAGAGTAAATATTGATGTTTTGTTTTCAGGTGACCTTTCTGGCTTGAGCAGTTTATGGTTGTTGTTAGTAAGCATATTTCATGATGTAAC
>NW_017840435.1:0-1070 GCF_001891065.2 Hippocampus comes
GGTGGTGGGGGAGGGGGGGGGGTGTTCACGACTACTATGAGTCACGCAGTCCACGCTTTGTGATCATTTTATATAATCCGTCTAATATCAGCGTGGGTGTATTAACCCACTCGTTCGCCTGGTGCTCCCACTCACTGTGGCATCTCCCTCCTGCATCCAAAGTGAACGCAGACACAAGCGCGGGGCGCGCATCGTGCATGCTAGTCGAGTGCTCTCAGTCTTTTCATTCATCCCAGTGAAGGCTGCGCGCATCATCATCATCATCATCATCATCTCTCTCATCCCACTCTTCCTCGCCCCCCCGAAACCCCCACCCCCACCCTTTCTCCGGTGCTGGGATATCTTCCCAGCCAGGCTCCATCCAGTCTCTCCCCACCACAGTTGACGGTGCGCGTGTCCGAGCGGAGGATCATGTCCACGGCGCTGCGCTTCTTGCCTCCGCGGCACACGGCAGAGAGAAGCCGCTAGAGGACACGCTTCACTCCACCGCGCAACAAGAGAGGACTTTCCGCGAGCCTGCGCGTGTACTCCACGCAGCGGGGGGACTGCCAAGGGGAGAATAAAAGTGCATTTTGGCGCGGTTTAATCCGGGTTGGCGGATTTGTACGGTGCAGGTGCAGCGGTGAAGACACTCGGCTGGCGGATGGTTGTCGAAATTGAAGAGAGCAGTCCCCTCTGCAAGGTGAGACATCAACTTAGTCAATAGTTGCATGAATGGCTGATTCGTGATGCTAAAGTTTGTACCTGTTATCTGTATGTTGGAGTGCGGTATTGTGTTTAAATGTGTGCAACACAAAGTTTGATGCAAAAGTACAGCTGCACAATGACAGTGAGACCGTCGACACGATTGACAGGTCAAATAAGCATTAAAGGCTGGTACGTTTCCTTTCACGAATGGATAAATGTGTATGAAATGTGTACAACATGAAGTTTAAGGCACATCATGATGCAGACGTGACACTGTGAGCGTATCTCTAGAATCTTAACTTTTTGACTCCCGTCATTTTACGCATTGGATGAAAGAAAGTGTTGTTGCAATGGTGTGACAGTAACAAAGTTGAAGGAAGAAT
>NW_017840436.1:0-1070 GCF_001891065.2 Hippocampus comes
AATTGGCTCCGGTCTACAACAACACAATAACAAAAGCCAGGACACATCCATTTAGTGCACATCGGTGTCCTAAAGCTTCATCAGTCCCCATCATCCACAGTGGTGAAACTCAACACAATCCCGAGATCATTACGCCGGCACACTGCGGCCCAAATGATCGAGGGGCCCAAAGGGACGTGACACCGCACAGTCGCGCCAGGACGTCAGTTTGCAGAAATGGAGTCCCATTCGCTTTCCTTTTTCACTTTGGAGAGGAAGCGCCCTTCCATCTCTCCTTGACCCCATGACCTTTGATCGCCCGGATCCTCAGTGTGTGTCTGCGCGTGTTTTTTTAACCCTCCGCTCCGAGTGAATTTTTTGCCACAAACTGAGCAGGCAAACGGCTTCTCTCCAGTGTGTGTTCTCGTGTGGACTCTGAGGTCGCCGTTCTTTAAGAATCGCTTGCCACAAAAGGAGCAGGCAAAAGGTTTTTCTCCGGTATGCGTTCTCGTGTGAACTCGCAAGTCGCCGATCCTCGCGAATCGGCTCCCACAAACTGGGCAAGCAAAGCGTTTTTCTCCGCTGTGCGTTCTTGTGTGCGTTCTTAAATCCGCCCTGCAATCGTAAATTTGACCGCAAACGGAGCAGGCGAAATGCTTTTCTCGAGTGTGCGTTCTCGCGTGCACCTTGACGTCGCCCTTCTGGGTGAAGCTTTTGCCGCAAACGGAGCAGGCGAAGGGTTTGTCTCCGGTGTGTATTTTTGCGTGCCTGGTCAACGTCGCGTTATGAGTGAATCTCTTGCCGCAAACGGAGCACGCAAAAGGTTTTTCTCCGGTGTGCGTTTTGGTGTGCCTCGTTAATTGCGAGTTGCGAGTGAATCTCTTGCCACAAACGGAGCACGCGCAAGGTTTTTCGCCAGTGTGCGTCCTGATGTGTATTCTTAAATCGCCTTTCCGAAAGAATCGTTTCCCGCAAACTGCGCAAACAAAAGGTTTTTCCCCGGTGTGTGTGCCTGCGTGTGCTCTGAAAGCGCCCTTCTGAATGAAGCTTTTGCCACAAACGGAGCAGGCAAAAGGTTTTTCTCCAGTGTG